>NC_135708.1:17891910-18075850 GCF_964276395.1 Gasterosteus aculeatus
CTCTGACTGACTGCGGCACATTTCAGGACAGCTTCATTCAGCATTCCTTTACATGCCGATTTATTTGCCCTCCCCTCTTCCCCCCCCTCTCTTCCCTCCAGAAGTCTCCCTCCGTTTAGGTCCGGCTTTATCATGCGAGAGCCAAACACCGAGACAACTCCATCGCATCCAATTTTCACCCCTTTAATTCGGTTTAAATAGCATGGCCGCGGGGGCCATGGCGGGAATTAATAAGAGCCAATAAAGCTCGTCGCTGGGGCATCGAGGCCAGTCTTTAAGCAAACATTATGACTTCTTGAGGGGGGGATTCAGGGGCAGCACTTGATGAATTGTGGCGGAGCTCGGGAAGGGCTAATTTCTCACTTAGCCGTCCTGATGGGGCTAGCTAATAGGCCTCGCGCTGCCCGCCTGTTCGTCTGCTGGCTTTATTATTGTGCATTATCGCGCTGCCCCCTGGCTGTTGTTAGCGCTCAGCCCCGCAGAACGCCAGGGCCCGTCATTAATCACATAGCTGCACTCACTGACTCACTCCGCTCCTGCACTTACTTCAACGACACAAAGGAATGAAGGAAAAGGGAGACAGGAAGGTGGAGGGAAAGGGTGAGAGCAAGGGGGGGGGTGTGTGTGCATGAAATAAGTGTGAGAAAAGGAACTTTAAGTATTAGCGGGTAGGAAAGTTTTACTTTGACTGCGTAACCTGTGGCTGTACAACCGCCGCGTCGCTCGCCTCCGTCACTCTTTGTGTTAACGCACGCGAGTGCAAAGACCTTCATTTCCTGCCGCTGCACTCACACAGGACCAGCCGTCTGCTTGATCTGTCTCACGGTGCATGCGTGAGGAAGAGGAGGAGGAGGAGGAGGAGGAGGCAGAGAGAGTTGTGAGCGAGGTTTTTCATCAGTAGAGGAATTTCTCTTCGGCTCCTCATCCCCTCCCTGGGGTCCCCTCTCTTATTTATGTTTCTGCTCACAGTGATCGCACTTGCCTACTGAGAGGCGTCATAGAGCACCTGGTGCATCCGAGTCCTACACACACACACACACACACGGCGCCATGCGGCGCGGCTCAAACACGCACAAACACACACACACAAGCACGCGTTGCATCGGAGCCGTGCTCCGACGCGGCATGTACTCTTTCGCTGCGAAAGCGCAGTGGAGGGTTGTTGTTGTCGCGCTCTGTTTGTGGCATATGGCGCTTTCTAAAGCCTTGTAGGAGGACTGCTTTTCACCGGAGATGAGAGGCCCGCTGACAGGATACAGAACTCGCGCTCTCTCTGGCTTTACACTGGGTGCCGTACGCGGGGGGCCACTCAGGTGGAAACCTTCACGGCGGAGTATGTGGCGCACGCCGCCGCTCCCAACAACTCATTCTTGCAATGAACTGAATCTCAAGCGGCTGTGTGGATACATGCAAAGGAAAGTATCTGTAATCGCGGTAATCTTAATCCCAGGAAGTTCAACGCAAAACCTTTTCTTCTCCTCCAAAGGACCTTGGTGGCATTTTTGCTGAAGTATTAGCTTTGCATTGTTTGCTTCGGCCGCCACCAAACGGCTGAACAAGCAGTTTTTTCCTTCTTCACAAGAATCAGTGAAAGCGTCCCATCAGACAAAGGCTCTGCGTTTTGGCAGTTTGTTGCAGAAAAGAATAAAAGTGGAGAGCAGGGGAAACCAATACCTCCTAACTGGGCCACCAGTGCACCAGAGCTGACTGCATTATCCATTGTCTCCATTCCTCACAGCTCCACTTGCCCCGACACAAGTGGCTCACGAACAAATGCAAAGTCAAAATAAATAAACAATCTAATAAGCAGGGGCCTGTGGGGGAAACGCTGAAGATCTCCATTGTGGCGCGTGCTTTATTTGCCCCTTATCTGCTGGGTAGCGAGCGCAAAAGAAGCCTCGTGTAAGCGTTACGATTACATCGTTTGGGTTTGTTACCCAGGAATGTAAGATGCACTCAGCTCATTCCGCAGTGCAACACACAGGGTCCCACACCAGCGCTCCAAAGCATCTCAAGTGGAGAGGTCTGAGGGGCGTCTCGACGCACGCGAGGATAATCGTATTAGCGCCGCTGAAAGCCACTGATAGGCTGTGTTGTTGCGTGTTTGTCCTTGAAAAGAAAAACACAAACACTCCTCATCGGCACAGGCTTTCCCTGTTCCAACGTTGAGCGGGGCACTCGCGATAGCGGCCCAGATTGTTTGCTGATGGAGCGCTATTAAGATCGCGTAAGGACTTTTGTCTGATATGGAAGCAGAGAAAAAGCAGAAAATCTGCAGTTGTTGTAACGTGCAGCGTGTACAAGATGATTTACTGATGCAAAGCACGCACCAATAAATCATCTCAATAAATGCATCAACCTTTAACTTTTACAAGGTAGCAGCAGAAAGCGGGACACAGAAACATGTACATGACTGACAGATCAGGATCGCCGGGCCATGTCACAGTACACAAAAGGGTGAGAAGGCCTAGCACTAAACCAGTGTGTGTGTGTGTGTGTGTGTGGCGGGGTGTGACTAATTCCTGCTAAATGGCCTTTACTTGAGGGGCTGGTCTCCTGTAGACTTAGTGCCATCTGGGCACAACGTTAAGTTTCACTGGCAAACGGGAGCCACAACCACCAAATCCCAAGGCCCCCCTGCCTGCCCCCCCCCACACCACCACCACCACCCTCCACCCCATCGCCTTGCAGGGCCAAAGGCGAGCCGTGCGTGCAGCGTGGAGCACGGGAACCTAAGTACCTGGTGTCCATTTGAGTTTTGGAATACCTCCTCATCAAACAGGTCCTCCAACCGCCAGCGAGCGCTTCCACTGTCTCCTTAAGGGCCTCATCCCCTCGCTGACCTTATCCAACGCAAACACACGCAGCCTGAGCCAGCGCATTCCGTTTTATTGCTAGATTCAGCTAATCTTCTTGAAGCCCCCCCCCCCTCCCCCTCTCTTTGCCCCTCAGTGTTTTAGTTATTCCAGCTGTGCAGGAGCCCTTAATGTTGTTGGCATAGCTGCAAAAATGTGCGAAAACACACGTTGTACACGCGGCAAAACATGTGCAAGCATGCAGGGGCACAGTGTGGTGCACACACATGCATGGCACACACACACACACACACACGCAGAGTCTAATGCTCCTCCCCCCCCCTCCATTCATTTTCTCCCCCCTCTTATCCCACTTTTGCTCACAATCTCCCTCAATCGTCTCCATCTCCCATCTCTCCCCTCCCCTCTAACTCGCCGCGCCGCGTTTGTGCCGCGTTGATAAGCCTAAGATAGCAGATCTCGGTGGTCGCTGATGTAATGATGATGAATGCCGTGGTGCTGCCAGTCTCCCCCCTCGGGGGGGGGGGGGGGGGGGGGGCCCTCGACACTGAACAGTCACCCTAATGAAATGAGCACAAATACAGTACCCGGTCCGTGAGGGGGAGGGTTGCCAAATCTAAGAAGACACTTCAAGAGTCGGTCTGAGTTTGCGGGTGTTTGTTTGTGTGTGTGCGCGTTGCATTTTGCAAATGGAATTGCAGGTTCACCTGAAGCTGTTTCATAGAATTAAGCTGGTGCCGATGGAGCCTTTAAGTAACAAAAGCGGTGATTTTTGATAGAGTTAGAAGCCGTGAAGAAAAAAAAAAGAAGAGAAAAACTGTTTGTTTTTTTTCTATCAAAGGCAAAAGTTTATTTTAGTGTTTCACTTTGATGTGTACAATTTGCAGATGACTTTCAACTCTGCCTTTGTCACCGAGGCGTATAATTTATGTTAAATTGATTTGCTTAATGTGCTTATAAAATAAGAATGTTTTTTTTTCCTTTTTTTTCCGAGGGAACAGTCTGAATTGTGGTATTTTAAACCTGTTTAATCGCCTCCCTTTCTGTGTGGAAGGATTACAGTTGAGCACAAATAAAGATACACCCTCTTTCTCTCTTCTCTAATTGGGTGTAGGACAGACATTTCATGGGAAAGACATTAATATGAAATGAACATTTATTATGAGTAACAACAGCACCGATGCCTAGTTGTAATTCCTCCTTTTGTGCCAGGCCTCTGTGACACACCACTGATGCAGGGTCGGCGAGGTAGTCCCCATGCAAATGCTTATTCCTCTGCTGTATCATGCAAATGTCTTTTCAAAAATCTGATTTCCCCTCCTGGCTCGTAAGCACATTCGTGTTCCTTCGGTGACGGTTCCAAGTGCCGAATGGAAAAAGACGTTTAAAGAAGATTTTTTTTTTTTTTCCCTCGTGGGGATAAAACTTTTTCACACGAAGACGCATTCCTTCCATAGCATCTCAATGTAAACACAGATGGGAAGAATTGTCTCTGTTGCCGCTGAGTGTCCGGGGTGTTTTTCGGAGAGTTGGACCGGGGCAAAAAAAGGGAGCGGAGACGCGGAACATCTGCAGGATCGTGGGTGTGGGCGTCCAGGCCAGAGGGATTATGGGTGAAAAGGTCCTGCTTTTAATTGCAGCCTTGGAACTGTGGCCTGCCTGGCGGGAACACAAAAGGCCGGTCGGACACGCTTCAGTGACTCGAATATTTGCCCAACCAGAGGAATGCCCCGCTCTCCCCTCACCTCCGCTACAAACTCCCAACGCCCCCCCTTCCCCCTTCCCACCTTCCCCCAATATCCCCTGCACTTTCTCTCTGTTATTTTAGCGCCAGTCTGACTCACCTGGGGGGGCGACAGGAAGACACACACATTGCATGTACGCTCGCTACACACGCAAAGCGTGTTGGGAGTCATTCAGCCACAGCCTGAAAGTATAGCCCCCCCCCCCCCACCGGTTCTTGCCCCTCATTCACTGCTGTTGCTCAAGTTCAGTCATTAGAACGACGTCACCACAGTTTCACAGAAGTGAGACAAAAAACAACAACAATTAAACTTCAAAAAAGTCTTCGCAGGTGAAAGTGAGCGAGGTGGATTTTTTTGCGATCCGACGACACACGATGTTAACGACCAATCGGCCGCTCGCACTGCAAAGGGGTGAAAGACCTTTCGATGGCGTCCGTGCGCGCAGGACAAACGCGCCTTTGGTTGGGCAGGGCGGCTACGCTGCGTATTCACGTGGGAGTGATTTAGAGGACGAGCTCTTGTTTAATTCTGTTTTGTTTGGTGGGGGGGGGGAAGTAGTTGCATTGTTTTCTTTCCCCCCTTCTCGCCAGCAATTGCTTACAGATGATGTTGTCGGGTCAGAATGGATGACAGACTCTGGCTTTTTCAAAAAACAAAAAACAAAGCACACAGTGTTTGTCTGAAGTTTACCCCTCACCACTTCCCCCCTCGCCTCCCCTCCTCGGGGAGTTGGTAGAAATCAGCAGCACTCCCCTGTTTGCATTATAGCTGACTTTACTGCTGGCCTTTGCGTGTTTATAGGGTGGAGGACAATTAAATAGTACAGTTGGGTAATCAGCCGGTCTTTATTGGAAAGAAAATGTTAGTCAGACTAAATATTTCCACTAATTATCCATGAATTATGGAGACTAAGTGGAGGCTTTGTATTTGTGCAAATGAAGCCGTCCTGTACTTTGTTTTAAATGAGGGGTTGTGGCGCATCGCCGCGTTGTCTCCATAATCAGAGACCTCCTTGACCTAGGTGGAGTGGAGTTTGTAGACGGCCTCTGAGGCGCTGAACGGAGCAGCATGCCTGCTAGACTGTTGGCTGAACCCTTTCTAAACCCACAGACAGTATTAACTTGAACCACCTTTATTCTTTGAAAGAAAAATTGCCCGGCACCACGATATTCCCAAACGGGCCTTCAAACAACCCTTGTTTTTTCAGGACTGTGAGTGTTTCTCTCTCTGTGGTATCCCCTCAGGGTTTCTCCTTTCTCTCTGGAAACACTGCAGGATTATCAGTATATCCACAAGCTGCCTTTACTTCTATTCTGAGATATAAAAGCTAGTCAGGATGTCCCGCCTCACTGGGTGTTTATAGAGGTTTTTTTTTTTTACACGGAGTCACAAGTTTAGTGTGATATGGTTAAAAATAAAGGTAA
Organism: Gasterosteus aculeatus; assembly: GCF_964276395.1. Taxonomy (NCBI): domain Eukaryota; kingdom Metazoa; phylum Chordata; class Actinopteri; order Perciformes; family Gasterosteidae; genus Gasterosteus; species Gasterosteus aculeatus. The sequence goes on from NC_135708.1 coordinate 17,897,896, forward strand.
GCTAAATTTTGTTTTGGGGAATTTTTAAAGCGCAGTTAGTGGGGAGGCCGATCAGAGCCCAGCGGGCTTGAGTTAAAGTAAATCAGGGTGAGCTGGTGGATTGACCCGTGGTCTGCTCTGGGCATCATGAAAAGGGAGGATTGGATCTGAAGTTTTCTCGCACTGGGTTCTCACTGTTGAAGTCTTTTCTTGAGGCGCTCTTTTGTTAAAGCTTCAATCGAGCAAGAAATGCTTAATTTTTTGCATCTTAATGCACAAATGAAACTGTGATTCTGTGTGAGAAGAGCTTGAAAAGCAGAGAAACTGTGTGCTTCGTGCCTTTTTAACTCACTCTCTGCCTTCCCTTCCCTCCCCCCCCCCTCCAAAAGTTATCCCGTCTCCATGAGTTGCTGAGGAATGAGCGATCGCCATGGAGACCCACTCCCAGGCCAGTTCAGCAGCTGAGAAGAAGAAGAGGGTGGAGACCATTGTGGCGACCAAGGGCTCATTAGCGCGCAATGACATCAGCGAGAAGGCGGTGGCCTCCAGCACCACCTCAAACGGTACGCGCCTCCTCTTGACTGCACGCCGCGGTTAATGTAAATGTCGTTTCGGCCTGTTGGAATTCACCCAGTTTTGAAGAGACCGGTCCAATAGGCAGCTCAACAGTTTTGAGTAATGGAAAAAATTAGGCACAGGTAAAAAAAAAAAAAAAAAAGAAACCCCACCGCACAGCAGATACTCGGTAAAGTATTAAACCTTTTAGACACATTACTTCGAATACAATCCAACGACAACCTCTACAAAAATAATTCTAACTCTCAATTGGACTTTGAGTAACCGGTTTTATTCATCTGTACCCTGAAGCGTGCAGCTTTTTGTTCTCAGGCATTTTCCCGATGCTTTCCAGACCTCTGCGTGCTGGAGGCGGGGGGGGGTGTGGCCACCATACGTGGCAACATACTTCAGCATTGGGGCCACTGACCCACTGGGGACGGAGGAATGTTATTTTTGCTTATGTTCTCATTACTTCAAGATGAAACCAACCCCCGAGAGCATGATGTAAAGATGTAGACACACACATGTCCTCGCTCACGTTACTCATGTTTACTTTCCCCTTTATTCTCGTGGTGAGTCACACGCAAACCTGACTGGTAGCGAAGCTTTCTTGGCATGTTTACCCGGCCGATGTCTTTAACACATGCGATTAAAAGCTGCGGCGCAGGCTTACAGTTCATCAAGCCCGTCGCCGTTCAGCCGCTCATCGTTAATTCAGATGCTGGAGTGGGGAATATTAAATAGCAATTTTATTTTCAGTTTGGGCTGGAAAACCTTGCAGCATCAAGCTAAAGTCATAACAAAACCAGGGTTGAGATCACCGCGGTCTAAGCTGCAGCTGTGCTCATTAGCGGTGAGAGGATTTGGAGGTTTTGGGGGGTATTGCTGGCTCTTGTAGCTGGAGCTGGTGGCCCGGTGGTGGGGGGGTTCTCTGTCACCCCCCTCCTCGACGCTGCTGATGTCAAATGTGATCATCCCAAGTGCAAAGAGGAGACAAACAATCCAGGAAGGGGTAAATATGTCGCTGGGACTTGCAGCCCATATGGGAGTTATCACAGTATGTGGGTAAGGTAATGCATCCTTAAGCATCTTACTCACTCCCAGATGGCCAGCACTTTTTTATTAATTAAAGGGGCAGCGCAGGGGGGAAAAAAGAGGTTTGTTGTGGAAAAAGCATGGATGTAATTTGGCTCGGTGATTGTGGATCCTTCTCTGTAATGTGCTGGTAATTATTGCTCTGAACAGCCTGCGTTTGTCTCCCACGCCGGCCCGCGCCTCAAGAGACACTACGGCTTTAAGAAATGTCGCACCATCCCCAAAATACAGTAGTCTCATAATTCACTCAACGAAGGGACGGATGATACTGATCTGCGGAGAAAAGGTCCCTTTTAGATCCCAATCGGCCTCCTGGAATCAGAAGATAGCTTACACATTCTTTGTGTTTTTATAATTACGGCACATTCCGCAAGTCGGCCCCCAGAACTCATAACCTCTTATCAGGTGTAACCCTACACTCGCCTCAACTTTAACCCCCGTAGCCCCGTAGCCCCACCGCCTCCGTCCAAACAAAAGGTAATTGTGAGCAGCTGTGGAACCCCAGCGACTGGTTCGTCTTAGGAAGGCCAGGCGGAATATTTCCCCCCGCCGGGCAGCGTGGCGGCCCCCCGATCTCAGGGCTCAGGGCCCGGCAACGTCATGCTACCATGAGCTGTGAAAAGGGGAGAGTAAGTAGGGAACGGGGGGTGTGGATGGAATGGAGCTCTGGCTTTCCGACAAGACAAACGATTTTCTCATGATCCGGATCGGTTTTGCACGTTGATCAGATCTCGCGGTCGGTCGGTTCTGATCACCGAAACCGAGCTTCTGTCTTGGAAACAGATTTGGCTCTTAAATCTCCCCCCCCGCCCCGCCCCGTCCCCCTTTCTGTGCACTACAAGGAGGAATGCTCTGTCCTCCACTCTGAGCTTCCCCTCTTGTCCCTGAGTTTTGTCCCAAGTTGAGCAGGCCCAGAGTAATTATTGAGTCCGGGTCGAGCGTTCCCACATGGTTGGCTAAATGGTGGCTTCATCCTGTGTGCCGTTCATCTCTGTGCCCCCTCCTCTCGCACTGACAGCTCAAAAGAGCCGACTGTGCCACAACAATGCTGTGATTGGTGCTCTTTTGGAGGGGTTCGGGGGTGGGGGGTGGGGGGGTGGGGGTGCTCTCGCCTCTTTTCCCTCCCACCCTCGTCATTCGGCAGGCAGGTGGACCACAAAGTCCCCTGATTCTTTTGTTGGGTCTTGAGCTTAAAGGAAAAAGATGTCCGTGCTCCGCGGCTGAATAAATCCTGTCGTCATGGGATAATTTACTAATAAAAAAAAGGAGGGGGGGGGGGACATGGGTGCTGAGAGATTGGTTATTTGCAAAGGAGAAAAAGATTGTTTTTAGTTGTACTTTTCGGATACAACATGAGTGATGGTGACTGACGCGGTGAGTGTAAATACAATGATTAAAAAATGGGAAGCAGAACAACTGGAAACCGTTCAGAGTTTAAACATAACGCAGCGTCAGTGGAGCAGGTTGTGGAAGTGGAAGAATCGGGACCCTTTTAATGGTCATGCCTTAAAAAGGGCCAGAGGAAGGGCCCTCAGAGGCAAACAAGTTAAGCCTTAAAGGGCAACGCATGTTAGGCCTTCGTGTAGGTTACCAGAGAAATCCCTGAGCAAATGGAGAGCGTGGCTAAAGTGTTTAAAGAAGAAAAGAAGCCCTTGACTGCTTTGATGGGAGGAGGCGGAGGAATGATGCAGAGAGAGGGGGGGGGAGATAGAGGGAGAGTGAGGGGCCACCTTCCTTTTTAAGGCAACCATTTAAATGATCAACAGTAAATAGAGGGGAATGTCATCTGACAGAAATAAAGTTCCCGTTAACAGCGGGGATGGAAAGTAATTTACAGATACGCTGTCCCCCCGCCATCTTTGTGCCTCCCAGATAAGGTTTCATTTCAGAAACGGATAGGAGACATTTTCACTTACGGGCCCCCATTCTGGGACACCTGTGATAACAGCTTGTGGACCCCTAATTGAAAATGGGTTTCAAAATGGATTTTCACTTTTCTTCCAGCCTCCTTCCTCCTCCTCCCCCCCTCTCCTTCTCCATTCCCTCCCTCCCTCCCTCCCTCATGACTAACCCCCATCCCCCCCCCCCCCACCCCCGTCAACACCCAGCTCCATCGCCTTCTTCCTCGGCGTTCCCTCGCCGTTGGCAGAGGGAGGCGATGTTAGAAAGACAGGGAGGGAGAGGGGAGGGAGGGAGGGAGGCTTCGGGGAAATGGAGCACCGGGAGTGGATCATCCCTCAGCCCGTGTCACAGCTCTGACAGCCGCGTGATCCGTCTTATTAATGAAATCATTGATCACTTGATGGGACTCATAATCAACTGTTTCTCCACTGTGTCCTGCCTCATCTCCTCCTCCTCCTCCTCCTCCTCCCTCCTCCCTCCTCATGCTGCCACCTCTGCTTTTACACGTTCTGTCCCTGTTGTGTGTCCCCTGAAAGATGATCGGATCTTCCTTTTTGTCTAACTGCGGGGGAAAAAAATGATTAATGAATACATTAAATTAACAAGATCACCCAGACTCTGCCTGACAATAAATGCTGACTAGTGATTCCGCGCGGGGATTTAAAAAGGACATGAATGGCAGCACATATATCTGCTTACTTCCTTAAACTGGCCTTTAAAGAAATGCACTTAGTAGTTTGTTCATCACTGCTGCTAAAAGGTGACATCTGTCATCTGTATTGTTGCTGTATGTATTTCATGGGGACCAGAGGAGGAAGCAGGGGCCCCTCTGTGTTACCCTACTCGGGGCTCTGCCTGTGGGGGCTAATGAGAGAGGACTGATGGAGGGATAAGGGACCTCATGGGAGCGCTGGCTGGCCCACGGGTCAAACAGCACAATGGAGGAGGCGTTATAGAGCCTGACACACAACCCCACACAGGAAAACTGTCTTTTAGTGTCAAAAGATCCCTGTATGGTACATAAATATTGCATAAAATCCAAGCAGCTATGCATAGAACACCCCCCCCCCCCCCAACACACACACTAATTTAACCATAACATTGCTGTTTTCATGGCAGCACAACATGCGGTTCTAGGGATATATAGCATCAAACATCTACCTGTAGATTTGGGTTTGGAAAGTCACTCTGGTCCCATGTGCACACACTGTGGATGTGCTTTGCCTTCACTGGCGAGCCACAGCCATTTCATGGTCTTCTGCACTGAAGGCAATTTCCTGCAGCGGCAGGGGGACAGGCTTTGGCACAGCCGCCTCGCAGGGGCCCGAGGCACAGGATTAGCTTAGCCGCGGCGCTACTCAGGGCGGAGGGGAACCTCAGCTGGCCGGCCCGGCCTGGCCTCTCTCGTCTGGCACCGGATCCGCCTGCCGGAGCTCCGCTGCTCCCTCGCCGTTAGAGGATGCGCACGAGCCACTGCCGCGAGACTTCTGCACGCCGTGGAGACGCAGCCAGGAGGCAGCTGTACTGGAATTGCAGTGTTGTTTTGTTTTGTTTTGGTCACTGATCATCATACTTGTTTTCCCCCCCGTCGGCCGTAACAGGACACGTTACTTTTGCACGTTGAACAGGTCGAACACGTCCGACAGATACACGTCTATGGTGAATACAGCAGTTCAGCGGTGAACCAGAAATTTAGTGACTGTGTTTTGTTACTCACATAAGTGGCGGCAGTTTATAAAAAACCTCTATGATTGTGCTCGTTGTTTGGACTTCCAAGACATACATATGCTGACCCCGGCAGTTAACTTGATAAATGGGATTGTTACCAACAGGGGTCACGGCCAAAATAAAAAGTCAACGTGTAATTTCACTTAAATTCGACTCCAATCTGACACCTCGGTGATTTATTCAAAACTGTAATACATTGTGATAGTTCATGCTGACTGCCACAAAAGGTCCTCGGGGCGAAACCGAGATCATTGTCACAGACACGCTGAGCGACAGAATGGCCCGGGTGAGTCGGGGGTCACCCGGGTCAGAGGAAAGTCTCTGAGCCGACTACCCAGCCTCCCAAAGACGAATACTGGCCCGTGTGAGGGGATCGAGGGCGCAGCGACCCGCGCGGCCCCGCTGCATCTTGGGAGCACCGCTGGATGCCGCTCCTCTTAAGAGAGGGAGGTGGACCAAGGGCCCCATAAACTCGTAAACCCATAAAGTGGGGAAACAGTAGTTGATTATTCTACCACTGCCGTCCATTTGTCGGGAGGCATCACCCTCCCTCCCTCCCTCCCTCCCCCCACAACCCCTCTACGACCGGGAGGAACAAAGCTGGGGTGTCCTGACCCTGCCAGGAGGATTTATTGTGGTGCGTTCTTTTCCGCCTCCTTTCCGTTTTGTTCTCCAGCTCACCAAAGCCGGATTCCTGTTGAATGGGATGAAGTGGCAACCAGTGGCCGTGCCACCGGGGCCGGAGTTCAGAGGGAGGTCCACTAGCAGTTATCTATTTCATTTCAAATAATGCATCATTAGACTTCATGCACATGTTTAATGTGTAAACAACAAGAAACAAGTGTCTTTGTGTGTTAATATGTTGCCAGAATTACAGCTGTTTTTCAAAGTGACAGATCAACATGCAATATTTAATGGAGGTAAATTGACAGCGTGCATTATAATTTGAGGTGAAAGCATCTGGATGTGAGTCTACGATACATAGTTCAAGTAAAAATGTGCATCTCAGTCTTTGACTGATGTCCAGTTAAAAAAAGCTTCTTGTGGGTTTTCTGCTCTCTGCACAAAAGTCACTGGATTAAATCAAGACATGCTTTTGGGGCTCGAGGGAGCAAAAAGGCCCCATACCCCGTAATCTCTCTCCCCTGACCTCCCCACCCTCTGGGCCTTGACGCTCCCCCTTCTCCCTGCTCCCCCCCCTCTCCCCGCCCCGGCTCTCTCCCTCGCTGTGCGAAAGAGGAGCCAGGATCAAAGGCCGTGAAACCACGGCAGTGATTTCTGCTGATTGATTAGAAGCAGAGGTTGAGAGGCAGCAGCTCTCGCCCGTCCATCCTTCCCACCCTCCGGTGCTGCGTGCGCGTTCTCCCGGGGCTCTTGTAAATAGTTTGGGCTTTAAGTGCGAAAATAGTTGCGGCGATTGGCAGACGGACCCCAGAAACCCGGGCCAGTTTTTCGGGCCTTTTCCTCCCGGACTGCAGAAGGGGTGTCAGTTGATGAGAACCATTTGTTGTCTCGCTCAGATCTGCGGGGGGGGAGATTAATCCCTTCACCCTGGTCCTGTTCGCAGAGCTGCAGGAACAGAGCAGAGGAGAGAGGCAGGAATTGATTTTCAGAGAAAGGGGGCATGCGGAGAATTGAACTCAGATGTGCAGCAGCAGAGACGCGGTCTGAAAGAAACATTCGACTCGCGGGGAAACTAATGTCTGTAGCTTACAGCAGAGGGGGCCGTGCCATTTGAACTTGAGCAGGTCCTCCTCATGTCAATCAATTGCATAGCTGTCTTTCACCCCCTCCGGCCCCGCCCCCGCCCCCTCCCTGTCCTGAGCCCAACTCGGGCCTGCAGGCCTCTTGACACGCAACTGGTCCTGCGAAGGCATTTTAATGGGCCATGTCCGTTCGGAGGCATTGAGATTAATACTTGAACCGAAGCAGACACAAATACACTCACGTCGCCCCCCCCCCCCTCCGCCCCGTCTCACCTGGAGCTGCGAGTCTAATGATGCTTCGGAGGTGTGGGCCTCGCAGCGACAGCTCCAGTCCCGGGGAGATGTGTCTCATGTCAAACTCTGCGCCAGACAGACTCCAATAAGGAAAGCGGGGGGCGGTGTGGTGAGGGTGCGGGGGGAGGGCGGGGGAGGGCGGGTGTCCCTCCACGCAGCTGGAGCCAAGCCAAAAACTAAAAGTGCAATCCTCCGAAGGTTTTGTTCCTCCTCTGTGGTATTTAGCAAAGTGATGGGGCACATTTCTGAGTGTCATGGAGTATCTAATTACGCTGTTAAAAGCTTTTTATCCATCGACACGCTTTAAGTTATGTACACATGCGGCGGGGACTGTAGATCCTCCACCATTCATGCAAACACACACAAAATCTCTCACTTTCCTCGACGGCACCAAACTGTACACACACACACACTCGCTGCAGCTGGAGGATGGGCCGTCGTTATTAACTGTTTGGCGACCTCATGACTTCATCTTCGGTGCTGTCAGAGGAGGCCCACATTATGTCTCCGCTCGGCTCAATGGGCTCTTTGTTCTGGTTTGGCTCCGGAGCGGCTCCGCATGGGGCTGCGTGAGTCCAACAGTCCCACTGCTACTCTGGACAGGGGGGGAAGGGGGGAGGATGGATGCAGAGAGGGAGGGAGTGTGTGCGTGTGTGTGTGTGCGGGGGGGAAAAAAGAGATGAGGGGGGGTGGATTGAGGAGATTTGGGAGAGACACGGGAACTGGGACAATGTGGGATGAAATGCAGAGTAACAAGAGTTTTAGTGGGAAGGAAGAGAGAATAAGCTGCAGAAGGTTGGATGTCAGGAGGGGAGAGAGGGGGAGGATGGAGAGCGAAGGGAGGAGGCAATGCCACAGGTGAATCCTTAAGTAGGCCTCGGCAGCCTTTCACCATGGTGATTTTAAACAGTGCTCTCCTTCAATCCCACTGATTCATCCCAACACCAGATTGTGAAAGGCGACGTGTCACCTGAGCTGCGCCGGCCATCCTCGTGTGGAATGTGGGATTAATGGCAAAGTAATGCAGAGATTAGAGAAGGAGGCGAGAGGTGAGCGGCAGAGGAGGATTGGACTGGCGGGAGTGACAGGAGAGGTCATACATGAGGAGAGCTCATTACAGAGGGGGGGGGGGAGGAGGCATAGGGAGGAAAGGAAGAGATGTATGAGCTGCCGAAAAAGCAACTTTCACTTTATAGACTCAATACAGCGGCCATTTTACGGCAATAAAAAACACAAACAGCAATAGAATATATTCAAGTGAACTGATTTGAACTGCTAGCTGTATTACCATTGTTCCTCAAGGTGTAAACTCCACGTTGTCGGTGCAGGAAACCCGAAACGGGGCCATTTATCTGATCATATAGAAAGTCTTTCCTTGCACTCTCCTCCATCCCCTCCCCAGCAGACAGCGTTTAAGTCTGTTTGGCCAACATAGCAGATCCTGTAATCCGCAGAGCTTTCCCTGCCTGCTGCAGACGCTGTAATGGAGGGGTCCAGGTCCCACCTGTACTTTAAGGGGGGAGAGTGGTGAATTACACCCTGTTCATTAAGCGGGCGCTCCCATTCATATCACACGCCGGGGGCCGCCAAGGGTCAGGTCTGTTTTTTTTTTTTTTTTTTGCAGCCGACCGACCGTCAGCCGGAATGATGATAGGACGTTGGAAGGCTCAGGCTGAATGAAAGGTTCATAAAGGGTTCTTTGTAAGGTGCTTTGGCACCTTTTACTCCTGCAAGGAAGAAATAGTGGAAAATGAACTAATGTTATTTTAGATAATTAATGTCAAGCTGTAAAGGCAAAAGGTTTATTAAATAATGTATGTATTTTATTTTTTTTCTACCACGAGGCGACTGAATGTTTTGCGTAAAACAGCCCCTCTTTGTGGGACCAGAGTGAAGTTATGTTATTTTTATGGCATTTGGCTTGTAGTTCGGAATTCTGATTGTCATGCTCTCTCTGGTGAAAAAGAACTTATGACCAAAAGTGACGGGATAGAAACTGTAAGCATTACCAGCTGCAGCATCAAAGAGCCAAGGTATGCTGTTCATTCAACTCAGATCCGTCACACGCATGTGTAGCCCCTGATTCAACCGGTTGTGTATGTTGGGACTAATATAGAGTTATGGATGCAAATTCACTCCCACCTCCTCTAACATGTTATACTATATAGTTCAATGTATTCGGCCAAACACACAATTTATCAATAATTTAACCTCCCAATTCAGGGAAAATTGAGTTGCTTTTGCTTTTGTTATTTTGATATGAGGACGAGTTTGAGCCCTTGTTCTACATTTTGGACATTTCCTCGTGACCGCGTACGAAAATGAGCTGGTCCATGTTCTGCCGGCTTTCACACTTAAACATCATTAGGTTAGCCTGCTCAGTGTTGTTCAAACACGACTCTTTTTCCTGAGCTGCATACCAGGTGTGAGAATAAATCGGCGGCAGCAGAGCAGGCAGTGAATTAGACTGACAGATCTGCACATCCAAAGGCCTAATCACCGCAGGAGAGAGAGAGGGAGGGAGGGAGGGAGAGAGAGAGAGAGAGAGAGAGAGAGAGAGAGAGAGAGAGAGAGTCCATTCCGGACTTAGACGTTCACCAGTCATTGATAAAGTGCTTAGCAGCAGGAAAATTAATGAATCCGGCCCGACTGGGAGAGGGGGTTTTTGCGGTTGAAGGGGAGGGAGAGAGGAAGAGGAGGAGGGCTGGTGTGCGTGGGGAGGGAAGGAGGGAGGGGAGGGGGAGGGGGGGGGGGGGGGCAGTAATCCTGTTCCAGCTAAATGGCTGATCCCTCTCATTCCTTAGATATCAAATGTCAAGAGTTAAATTAGCCTGCTAGCCTCAGATAGGAGTTAACATGCTTTTAAATGGGGCGGGCGCTGCGATTTTTGCCCCTTCTGGGATGGCGGGCAGGTGCCTTTGAAGTGTCTAATTATCCAACTCGCAGTAAGTGCAGGCCAACTATCTTAATGGGGGACCTCTACGCACTCAACACACGGACCACAACGTGTGAAGGTTTTTACACAAGAAAAAACATTACTGACGTGAATTTTTCTTTGGAGAACAAATGCAACATACATGTCAAGTTTGAGCGATCCAAAGTTTTTACACTGTAAGGTTGGGGAACATCCGCAGTGGTGTTTTGGATCGTATTTGATGTGCTTGAAATAACTATTTTTATTTTTTTATTTTATCCTAACTGCTGGCTCCGTGTTTCTTTGCCTTGGCTGCATATCCACTTCTCTTGGCGAGCCGCTCCTAATCTGAGTGCCACAGACTTGGTCCGGATCACTCTGGTGTCAGAAGTGGGATTCCAATGCTGAGGCCCAGCGGAAAGCTGGCCCACTCTGGTCTGGTGGGCATTGTGCCCAGATTCGCCCTAAAAGACCCACTATCCCAATCGAACATAGCTCTGCCCTAGGCCGCCCGAGCACACAATCATTTTACATTGTTACAGAGGACAGTATACGTGACTAACAGGTTATGGCTGATCATAGCTGGCTTGTGACTATCTGAAGCAATGCTAATGCGGTCTATACGCCAATCAGAGCGCTAAATGGCTTTTTTTTTTTTTGGTTGCTTTGAAGCCTTGATCAAATGCATCTCTTGGTGCTTGATTCCTCAAAGAATGCAGGCCAAGGTGCCCTTTGAGTGAGAAACCTTAAAAGCCATAACTATCCATGGTCAAAAGTGCATCAGTGCGCATTTTAGAGTCAGGGCTCTCAGCGCTCTCGCTGCTCCCCTCGTCGCTCCCTCACAATGTGGCCCTGATGAAACGGTGGTGGGGTTTCGGGGCTGCTCTATGGTGGGCCCGCGCCCCTAATGGGCGAATACGGGGTAGCTGGGGGCAGGCGGCGGCTTGGCACGGTACAACCCTGCTGTGAGACTGATTTGAGGTGAGCGCGGGGAAGGAGGAAGGCGGCAGGCAGCCTTTGATTTGCCCCTCCCCAGCCCCCCGGGGCCTGGAGGCCGGGATGGGGAGATGCTTAGCTCTGGGTGCGTCCCAGCAGACCCCTGGCGGCGGAGAGAGCGGGCTGGGACCGCGGGGCCGCCGAGCAGGGGGGTTGGGGCGTGGGCTGCGGAGAGCCAAATTGAGACGTGGGATTTGTCGAAATTTGCCTAGATGAATATTGAGGAGGGCATTTGCGAGGGCTGCGTGGGAAATCAGCCGCCGCCAATAGACTGCTAACCAGGAGAGGGAACATCCTGACCTGCCCATGCCTCGCTCTTTAATTCGTCCGAACATCAGTCACTTTCTGATGGTTAAATAATGTACCACTATGGATTCACTCTGCAGAGACCGAATCAAACATGAGCGCAAAGTTAAAGGGAGTGAACTCTGTGTATGCTGAAGTTCTCCTGAGCTCCGTCAAATAGTTTTTGACTGGGGATCGCAAACTACCCAGCGCGCAGATATCAGGCCAATGACCCGATTCTGCCATCTGACATTTAGAAGATTTGTTTGTCAAGGAGTTTCCCGAATGTCGCCCCTTTTTTAGCCAGATTTGGGACGCTCCGGTAGGACTTGGTAACCTTCACATAACGCCGAGCTGAACTCTGCTGTCGGGAAGGTACCCGGCTCCAAGTGTCTCTGAGCGCTGTCGAGCCAAGACGATCGGAAAAATACCTCACACAATTGCAGTAATCCCCCAATGCTCTTGTTGTGTTGTGTTTGGTGGAGTTCGAGCGCTCTCCCTCTCCCTCGCCTTTCAGCCCGCGCTAATCGTGAATGATTCCCTCTGTCTATAGTGCCGATGCCAGGGCCGGTGAATCAGGTACATAAGCCTAAGCCGCTTGGAGAGGTGCTCTTATTAAACTCCAGCCAGCTGCTGGAATTTTTCTTCCCCCCCCCCCCCCCCCTTCTCATTGTTAATTGGGGAGTCTCGAGTCTTTCCCGGGAGTTGATTTGCAAGAGAAAGAGAAAAAGGAGCAAGAGATTATTGCACAGGAGGAGAGGAGCTTTGAAGAAGGGTTTTGTGATTTCACTGTATATCCTCCACTCCTCTCCTCCTCGTTCACTTTCCATGCGCTCCCCAGCCAAAACCTGTTTGTGCCACTGACAACCGACGCTTTGAGAAGTTCGAAGGTGGAACTCGGCAAACGTCTGGCTTTGGCTCAGAGGTACAACAACACCTCCTCTGATGTTTGGGCTTTTAGGAAAAGGCGGCGAGGAGGGGAAAGAGTTGCAGCGTGCAGTGGCTCTTTGTGCAACCCTGAAACATACATCCCGCAAGTATAGAAGGTCTGACTGAGTGAGTGAGTGCAGGCCGGAGGGCAAATCAGACGCTTGAGAGACAAGGGCAGTTTGGCATGTGGAGGAACAGCAATCCTTGTTTTTAACCTCGGCCTCTTGAAAATACCCCCGAAAAGCAACAAGCCGAGGGTTTTTGTTTCACTCTTCATTTCTTTGAATTGCCTTGGCATCCTTAACTTTAGCCCCCCTCCCTTGTCCCGGAGCCCAACTCTCAGAGGAATTGGCCCCACTCCATATCTCATTATCCCTTTTTAAATTTCATTTTGTCATTGCATCCACTCTCGCTCTTCCATATTAAAGGCCATGCATAGGGTTTTCTCTGAAGGTATTCGCACCACAGACTTACAATAGACAAGGCAGACAAGGGGAAAAAAGGGAGAAACCTGGGTTTTGGGGATTTAATGAGTGGCTCGCTGGGGGTGAAAGACGGATAGAAAGCAAGTGGGGTAGAGCAGGAGAGCGAGAAAGAGCAGTAAGGGAGGAAGAATGCAGGAATGGAGCACCAGGTACCATAATAGTGGCAGAGAAAGCTCCTGAAATACAAGAGCTGGGGCGTGTGCTCTGATCAGGACGGCAGTGAGCACAATTACCTTCTTTTCAAATCCTTCAGTGACACTGCGGGAGGAAGGAGGACTTTGAAACTTGAAAGGCAGGAGCCCGCTTTCAACCTCAAACGCGAGCAGGAAAGGGCTCTGAAATTTGTTCAGTGCTCCCCATCCACCATTAGCTTGTTTCTTCCTTTCGCCTCCAGGCATTTAAGCGCTTTTTGAAAAGATGTTAAGAAATTCAATCACCATAGAGAGAGAGCGGGATGGTTCTTTTTTCCGTTTTTTTTTTTTTTTTTGAGAGGCATGCTTTCCTCTGGTCCACAGAGGACCGGCCTGCTGCTTTTGTATGGGGTTGAATAGACCCACAAACTGGTGGAGGACTGGATGCGGAAACCATGGGAAAAGAGACAAATGAGGGAGGGGAAATGGTCTGTCGGGCTGATGGTCAGAGTTGGAGGATTGTTGCGTGGTTGGAACTTTTCAAAGTTGCATGTGTTTTACCTGCGTCGGCCTTGTCTTCATCGGCACTTCGTTTTTGGACAAGCCTGACGTGGCGTTCGGCTACAGAGAGTTTCCACCAGCAGAAGCAGCGGAAGAGAAACATTACTTGAGATTTCTGGTTGTCCAGGAGTCAATTGACCCGTGCGCCGCTGGGTGTTTCTTTAACCATTTGGAGTGTTATAAACTGAAGTAATGAAGCCCCTCGGTGTATTGTGGTGCATTGTGGTGCATTGTAGAATGATGGACCCCCCCCTGCGGTGACTGGAGGGGGATGGTCGGACTGTGACACTGCTGTGACTGAACTATTAGTCGCTTGACCTCCCTTGGAGGAGAGGGACAGATCTAAATAGCAGTGGGGGAAGAAAGGAAGAGGAGGGAATGGGTGTGAACAGAAAAAGAAATACGAATACATAGTGTGTCTATTAATGGACGCAGTTACGTTTTTTTGGTAGTTTTCACTTGTTGTGATGCTAGACATTCGACATGCTCCACCCTACCAGCTTGCTCAGAGTCGAGTTTACGCTCTTCACTTCTTTCCAATCCATGTCAGGAGATGAACCCAATTTCCAAATCCCTTTATGTTAATATTCCGCTTTTGCAAGAGCAGACCTATTAATCCAGCTTTAACCGTATAAGTGCCATTATTCCCTTAATAAGATCACTGGCTGCGCAGTGTAGGATTAAATACTTATATCATAACTGACGCTGTCATTTTCCTGCGGATGAGAGAGGCTCGCCTCGCCGGCTGTCAGTTCCGCGTTAAGAATCCTTGAATCTGCTGCCAGTGCTTCGCTGAGGCACGGCTGGGCCCAACGCCGGTAATGGATGTGGGCGAGTGAGGGGGGAATAAAAGCGGGACCCGTGGGTTGCTCTCTTCTTCTTCTTCTTCTTCTTCTTCTTCGCCTCTCTCAATCTCATTCTCTCTCCCGGGCTCCTGTCTCTTCACCTCCCCCCTTTCTGATCGCTTTTGCGAAGTGGTGCAGCGTCGGGGCGGCCCCCTTCAAGCGCTTAAGGTAGTGCTCTTTAATCTGGCCCGCTCTGTTCTTAATTGGCAGACGGATGCTGCCGGGCGGCAGCGTGTAGGGGAGCCTTCGCACTGCGAACCTCTGGCGGCGGCGCTTGGCCCGGGTTCTCAGTGAGCAGCATTAGTGCGGGAAAGAGAATGGGTGCAAACTGGTGACCAGCGACCTCAATGGTGAAATCATCATGGCATATAACCAGAGCTGAACAGGCCCCGAACAAAGAATAGACCAGACTGTCTCCAAACTCAAGAGCACAAAAGCATTTGAAGGCATTTTTATCCTTCATCAGTGTTACACGCCGTGTCGGTTTATTAAGTATCCTACTAGAGAAAGGGCTAATACCAGGTCAGGAGGCTAGCTGACCTTTGGGCATGCCAGTTCAGAGTTCAGGCCCGGGGTCAGGGGTCATGTCTTTTCTGGTGGAGATCAGCCCTTGAACTCAACTCCACATTTATCCTCAACCCAGCGTGCCAGGAAGCTTTCTCCAGAGACCCGCTCCTCCTAATTTTGCCGTCAGAATAAGACAGATTTAGTTTCAGAACAGAAGGGCCGAGTGTGAGGAGAAGGAGAAAACCAGAGAATGAAGGAGGGTGGGGTCCATAAAACCCATGACGCTGGTTAATAGGCAGCTTGGAATGCAGGCAGGAAGCCTGCGCTGGCTTCTCTATGGGAATCACTTTCTTTATGAAGAAAAGCACACAGAGCTGAATTTAAGAAGAGAGTTTTGAGAAAGGAAGAACTTGAGATTTTTTTTCATCCATAATCCCCATCATGGACTGTCTGTCTTTAAGCTCCCACTCCCATAATGCCCGGTCCTCACCATGTGTCCGGGGCTTCAGCACGCCTGTGTGTATGAAACAGGGAGTGCCGAAGCTCCTCGCATGCGTTTCTCCCAACGTTTCTCCTCAAAATGAATCTGCGGCTCATTATTTTAACATCAGATTCCCCTCCCTCTCCTTCTACCTCTCGTCCCCTTGCAGAGGAAGAAAGTTCGGGCGCGCCGTACCACCGAGAGAGGCGCAACGCCATCAGCTCCCAGGCGCCCCGCGGCCCGGACAGGACGGTGAGCGAGGAGCCCTCCACCTCCACGGAAGAACGGCCCTCCCTGCTGAAGAAGGAGCTGCACGGCTCCCTGTCCCACCTGGCCGAGCATGCCCTGCCGTACCGAGGCACTCTGTTCACCATGGACCCCCGCAACGGCTACCTGGACGCACACTACCGTAAGTCCGCCGGGCCACAAAACAGCGGGCGTCGTTTTGTATTTAAAGGGAAAGAGACTACACGGCCCAAGGACGTGTTATCGAGGCAACCACCGAGGCCAAGTTTGTCTCTGTGCTGTAGGCGAGAGGCCGGACTGCCAGACGCTTGATTAAGTCTGACAGATTAGCCTCTCTCTTTGCACTCCCGTCTGCACACGCACACACACGCACACACACCTTTGTGAAACGCATGCACGCACACTTGTCTTGTTTTGTGCCTGGGAAGTTAGTGTGGGGAACGGCCAGCGTAGCTTCTTAATTCCCTCATTAGGGGCCTGTCTGAACACAGTACTCTGCTTTCCCTCATCAACACACACTTCAAAGCCCCGAAGCAGCGCCGCATCAAACCTCACCCCCCCCCCCCTCCCGCTACTCTTTCTCTCCCTGGGACTCAGAGACCGTGTGAGAGAGATAGAGAGAGAGAGAGAGAGAGAAGAGATTGAGGTGAAGGGAGAGATGTGGCTTGATTAAGATACCGACGATAATTTGAAAAAAAAGGTGAGACAATAGGAGTTGGATGAAAGCAAAGCTGTGTGTGTGTGTGTGTGTGTGTGTGTAAGGAGAGAACAGCAGATAGATGATTGGGGAGTAAAAGGCTGATTAGGAGGTTAATTCAGCGGCCACTGTAGCCAGGACTTAGCCTGCAGACAAGGATTTGATGTGATAGCTTGTTTGGTTTGGTTAAATGGGCTCTGAATTGGGGCAGACAGAGTGGGACAGGGCGATTTTAAGTAATGAAAAGTCCAGTGGAGCCCGACAGTGTACTGTAACTCTATTTATTCAGCCACTTCATTAGCTGCTGCTCCCTCGTGCTTGGGTGCCTAGGAGTCACCGAGGTGCCTCTTTAAGGGAAAGGTTACTCAAAACCGGCGCTGTGGACCGGGCCCTCGAGGGCGGAACATTACTGCCCATTACATCCTGACCCAGCTCAGCAACACTGCCACTTCTCATTTTGTGTGTGTGTGTGTGTGTGTGTGTGTGTGAAAGAAGGTTCCAGACCACTGAATCCTCGGGGTAAGGGGGGAGGGAGGGGTCACTCCGAGGCTTGGGGTCATGTGGAAAAGTCACAGTCTGAAATGGAGAGTTCAAAAGCAGCAGGAAAAGTCAAAAGGGCCGTAGAGCTTCAAGAGGCTTTCTTTGTGCGCCGCTGCGGCTCAAGAGGCCCGGGCCGGCTCGCAATCACACGCCGCAGAGTGGAGTGGAGCACAGCGAAGGCCGAGCTGCAGGCATGATGAACACAGATTGTATCCTCCTTCTGAACGGCTTCGTCTTCCGCATTGGAATTGTTAGCGCTGGAATAAAAAAGTTGCTCGGGATTGTCTGCAATCAGTTGATTTCAGCAAAACATCCTCTTGATCCGTGTGCATTTACGGATTTTCACAATTTGATTTCATTTTGAAAGGATTCTCTTATGGTTTGCGAAAAAAAAAAAGCAAACTTTTTTTACTTTACCGGTTCATTCACAATGCGATTGATTAATTAGTTTGTTGCGGCACTGAAAAAAACTCCTAACAAAGAATGAGTGTTGAGAAATAACCATCCAGTGTTTTCCATTGATGTCAATTCTCTGATCCTCACCCTGCTCGGGGAAGACTTATGATCCGACATGAGAGCGCTGCTGTGTAAAACACCTCCTCCTGGCCCCAGGTGTTAAGGACACGGGGTGTCCCTGAAGGCGGCGGCCCCATTCTGTCTGATTGAACCCAGCACCAGAGCTCAATCCCCATGAGCTCCGGCGGTCTGAGGGTCAGCGAAAACCAAAGGGTTCCCCCTTAAAAAACCTCCGCTTCCCCTCCCTCCCTCAGCTGCTTTGAACCAGGAGCCTGTAGCGTCTGTCGCCACGAGGTGTAAAAAAGCCAATGTCTCCTGTTATGGTGTCTGGTTCCCAACGCGTGTGAGCGCACACACACACACACACACACACGGGCCTTACTCCACCAGCGGTAGTCCCCCTCCATGAGGGCTTTGTCACCTCCTAAATTCATCCCAGGTGTGTGCATATGTGTGTGTGTGTGTGTTTGTGATGGAGAGGGGGCCCGAAGCCTTTGTGCTGTGCTTGCATAGTGTGCCGCGCCGTGCGGCAGGCAGCCAGGTAAACCCGATTACTCTTTGCGTGCCGCTGCGCGTCAGTGCTTAATGTGCCTAAATGCGACGGCACCTGCAGCTCCGCCTGCACCTGGCCGCCGTGGTCGTTAACGTGTGGCGGGCGAAAAGCTCGCGGGAGGCGTAGGAGGCGAAAAAAAGCAACGGGAAGAGAGCGAGGGACGGTTTATCTTTCGGGGGCCTCTGCTCTGCTAAATCTCTGCTATTCATCCAACACGTGTGATCTCCCACTCCTCTCGCGTCCGTGGCCTAAGACTGTGTTTACACCCACTTCAGCGGAGAAAGGAAGAGGCGGCGAAGGAAAACATCGCCCCTATTGTTAGCATTAGCTAATTGTGGTGGTGCCTGAGTCTGAGCCGCTTTTCACTGGATAAGAGTCCACGCAACCCTTCTTAACCACGACACTGATACACGGGGCTTTGTTGTGGGATCAGAAGAAAGGATCGAGATGAGGATTAATGAGGGAGAAGTTTTTTTTTTTTAAAGATCTAAATTGTGTAGAAGCGTGAACGGGACGCGCGGCGCCGACATCTGTTTACATTGTGCGCTGATTAGTCGGTCAGTGGTCCTGCAGCGACAGTGAGCCCACTCGCTGGCAAAGCATCTCCGCTTCCTCCCAAGAGGGATCTTCTTCTTTAAAGTGCTTCTTTCTTAAACACTTGGCCTTCTTTGTCAGACTAAACACATCCGTGGAGGGGGGGGGGACATAAAGCGCGTCCTTCTCACTGGCTTTCTCGCAAATGTGAAAACTGCTCTGAGAATGTTGACTGAGTTGAAGGCAATGGAAGGGAAGAACATTTGCCAAGCTTCAGACACAATGCTTAAGAATATTGGCGCAGAAGTGGCATAAGTTTTGTTGTGCTGCGTCTACGATACAGCCAATGACCGCAGACACAGCACATAAATTGTCTGGCTGTGTGATGCCGGCCTGTCGGCCCGCTGGTCTTTGGGTGAGCTCCATAAAAAAAAAAAAAAAATCTAACCCAGATCTGGCAGCCGGGGCCTAATCCCTACACCTAAGCCTTTGCTGTCCTTGACTGATCTCAGAAACCGCGCCTGCTAAGCTAGAGGCGGTGGAGGTATGGATCTCCTGGCTGGAGGATTCCTTCACACGCATCGCTGTAACCGCTACCTGGATCATAGTGGCCCACGTGTCCCGCGGAAGCCAGTGGGAACACTGAGCAAAAGTGCCAAGCCCAGTCCCGGGGTTTTTACGATGTGGCGGGGTGGTGGTTGGGTGGTGGTTGGAGGGGGAAGGGGGGGGTCCAGTCACAGGGGTTACGCTCTAAACTGCTGTGCTGGCCTGATCTCGGGGGCCCGCTGGGCCGTAGAGCGCGAGCCGCTGCCCCGGCGTCGCTCTGTCTGCCTCCGTATCAAAATGCAGCTGACCGCTGAACTGAGTGAGCGGGCTGTCACCAAACCCAACGTGATCTGCACAACAATGGCCTCTCTACTCTCCACACTTAATTACAGGGCTTGGTCTTTCAGGCCCGTATGGCCCGGACCCGGTCCTTACGCCGTGCAGGAGCAGGAGCGTGAAAAAAAGAGCAGATCACAAAGTGGCGTATAGGCGTAAAGTTACAATGGAATTGCAGTGAAAGGACAAACTTTCTGGCCTCTTGTTGGTGGTTTGAACGTGACAAGTTGCTGGCTGGGATACAGGTTCAAACACCTCCCTCCTCCCAAGAACCGGAGAGCGCAGAGGAGAGCCTGGGGTGAGAAGACACGTGCCTGTTTCAAGGGTAAGTGTTTGTCTTTGTGACTCTTTCAATATTGGCTTTAAGAGCGGTGGTGGCACGATGTAGACCCCCCCCCCCCCCCCCCCCCCAGCCGTGTGCCGGCACAGGAGCCCCGGGCGCACTGCAGGCAACGGAGAGGGATCCCTTCCACCCGCCTCCTTTCATCGTGGAGAACAACGCGGGGGCCTGCGCTGCGCTGTTGGCCCCGTGGTCCGGCGCACTAGGGATAATCAGATGATCCCCCTTTTATACAGCTTATTAGAGGCTTCTCGTGCTCTGAGATACATTCTCACGTGCACGTTGCCCCTTTTGTGGCGTGGTGGTGGTTTAAGGGGGTTAGGCAGAGTTTGAAGTGCGGCGAGGAGCCATCTTAGGGTCATGTGGCGCTCTCGCCACAAAGGCCATGCGTGTGGACGCGGCAACGCCGAATAGTGGCGGTTCTTATTAACAATGGCGAGATTAAATATGAAGGGGCTGAGAAGAATTAAGAGGAATTTCCAGAGAACTTAAGATGTTCAAAGAAGAACACTCAGCGTTTCTTGGTATCATCGTCTCAACATCTGTCAGAGTGTTTTATTGCCTTTCAAATGCTGTTGGTTAATCGGCGAGCGGCAACAATCGCACTTTCCTGATGTTGTAAAGGCTTTAAATAAAGATTTGCCGCGTCTCGTCCATCCGAAATAAATAACGCGAAGCTCGATGCTTAAAACAACAACGAGACGAAAAAAGCTCACGGGGGGCTTTCTCAACTTCTGGTCTCCAGTAGGATAATCACCTCCGCGTGCCACGGGAGAGTTATTTCATGCCTGTCTTTGGCGTTTGCTTCCGCGTGTATCCAAGACGCATCGCTCCTCGCCGTCTTTGCATTCCTCTCACATAGCGGCAGAGATAAGCGCCCTTATTCCTTCGGCAAACAGCCCCGTATCTCGCCCCCTCCCCCCCCGTCTCCGGAGGGACGCAAGTGTGCATTGTTCTACGGCGGCGGAGACGAGGGCTGATGAACAAAGTGTAATTAAAATGTTTCCAGCAGCCTGGTGAAATAAGTAAGATATCGCTGGAGAAAAGAGCACGGAGTCTGAGGGCATGAGGGAGACGGCGGGGTGGGAAAAAAAGGGAGAAAGCCAGAGAGAGTAGGGAAGGAAGAAAAAAAAAATGGGAGGAGGGGGCAGGGGTGTGGGGGGGGGTAACAAAGCAGAAAATGAAGAGAGACATAAAAGAATGGTAGCTCAAGGAGGTCAGGCCCATCACAGGCTTTAGTGTTGCCTTTAAAGATGCCTGGGACAGGTGGCAGCTCCAGACAATCTCGCACCACAGAGCAGCATCCTCTCTGGAGGAGATAAGGGATTCCTCCATCCAGGCACCCTCATCCCCCCCCCTCCTCCTTCACTCACTCTCTCCACCTCCCCTTCCTGCCGTCTCCGGGTTCTTCCAGACACGGCGCTTTGATGTGGCTCAGCGTGATGCGGGCAGCTGCGGGCCACGGGGGCTGCGGCGGCAGCGCCGCTGGGCCGGGGCGGACCGCTGGGAGCGCGACTGGAGCGCGGCTCAATCAGCGGGGCTCTCTCTCCGGTGCACCGGCACTTTCAGGTCTCATTAAAGCGCTCCGGCAGGGTTAATCCTCTTTAAGGTTTACACGGGCCCCCGGTTTGTCTCTGCGCCCGGGCCGAGGGGAACCCCTGGGCGCCACCTGCGTGACAAAGACTCAAAATCACTGTGACACAAGTTCCCCATCCGTCTGTTGCCTCTCTCCTCCACTTCCCTTGAATGTTCTCCTCTCTCCCTCTACCCGTTTTCCTTCTCGCTTGCCTTCCCCTGTGCATTTCTGCCTCTTCACTCCCCTTCCCTTGATAGTACCTAGGCCTGGGTGTAAGTCTTTTAGGATTATTTGGGTGGAATGTGTTGACAGGGGCGCAGTAAATGGATTACAACGTTGTCCTTGTTTTGGGATGCTGTGAGGAGGCAAAGGGGAGAGAGATCAGGAGGATGCGCTTTGAATAATGAGAGAGGCAAGAAGAAAAAAAAGAGATAGACAGCGAGCAGAATTAGGAAGACAAGTGTGGGAGAGAGGGTGAAAGACAGGCTAAGGTGACTGCGACGCAATGCAAGAGAGAACCAGAGAGTTCCCGCTGTTGTTGCGCTCGCAAGACCTGATTGGTGCAGAAGCATCGACCTCTGTCTGTCCAGCCGCCGTTTGCCTGATTGCCGTGACACTGGACACACACTTTCCTCCATTAGCCCAAATAATGGCCACGTACCTCCAGAGGCCTTCACAGGCTTTTGTCTAAAGTCTGCATGGGTTTGGTGGGAGGAGGAGGAATGGACTCACAGTACAGGGGGAAATGCCATTTGGATATAACAAATGACCAGTTTCCAAAAGATACGAGATGTTCTCAGTCGGATTTCCCGCCTTGCAGGCAGTGCCTGGTTTCCCCACCAGCTTGAACACGCGCGGAAATCAGCTTGCAGAGACTTACGCACCTGCTGCAGAGCGTCCAGGACACTTTGTCCAAAGATCGGGATCTTTAACTTGCAACGCAACGGACTAAATGCTATCGTAACACAATGAACAAATGGGAAATCTTGGATGCCCTTGAATGCACCGGTTCAAGGGCAATTTTTAAGCAACCACATTACCCTGCGATAATATTCAATTCTGTCATAAAAAATAATGCTAACAAAACACTCACTGTGATGGATCACCAATCGTAGCCAAGATTAAATTCTCTGCAAACCGATATTCACAGCACACTTCGTGGGGCTACATGGGGATTCTTTTGCAAGCAAATCTACATTAAACTGTCTGGGCTCGGCCAGTGGCCTCTCGGCGGCGTGCAGCGGTTTGTTGTCCCCGAGCAGCCCGGATTGTTATTATAATGCAGGTGTATTAGCCTCACAGTCGCTATCACACAGCCACATGCAGTTTTTGTATCGCCTCCGCAGGGGCCCGGAGAGGAGCGGGGCCACGGGGCCACGCAGGGTCTGCCTGACACAGCCGTGGCAATCATGAACACTGCCACTGATACCACCGGGGCTCATAAAAAGGTGTTGTAGTAAATCCAAATAATTTATCACACATTTATGATACAGATGCATTTAAAGGCGGGAATCATTGTGGACAAAATGCTTTTTTCATCTCGCTGACCCCTAAACCCTTAAATAAAGGAGCGAAGGCCTTATGTTTGAGAGGTATAAATCACACAGCGAGGAGTCGAAGCAAAATAAATGTAGCAAAGTCCTAGAGAGTTAAGCTGAGGTTTAAATCAACTCCCTTCTGTCATTGTTTGGAAAAGGAGGAGATAGACAGATGTGAGCGATAAAGGGCGGGAAAGAGGTGCAGCGCAGTGTTTCAGCTGCTAAACTGTGTAAATCTCTGCCGAGCTGGGTGGGGGAGTGGAGGCTGGAGGGTGGAGGCTGGGGGGGGGGGCGACGCACAGTGCTTTGTTCTACTCCCCAGCTTATCCCAATCTGGAGGAATTCACCAAATGCAGGAGATAGATTGGCGCTCCGCAGAGGCCTCGTGAAATAACCTTCGCTCCCCGATCCACGCTGGGATACATGGGGGAGGAGGGGAGGCGGGCAAGGGAGAAAAAAAGCAAGGGTATAGCTGGGGTTGGATGGTGCTGAGGGGAGGGGGCCCTGGAAGAGCGGCGTGCGTGCGTGCGTGCGAGGGCCCTCGTGCTGGCGTGCAATTTGTTAAGATCGACTCGGCTCGGTAAATGTCTTGCAGATGCCGGGCTTCCACAGAAATACTCGCGTGACTTATGGCGGGGGGGCAGCGGGAGAGCGAGCGGCGGGAGAGCGAGCCACGGGGAGCGCGGCCCACTTTCTTCATCCTCTTCTTCTTCGCCCCCCCGCTCGCTCCAGACAGGCGTCCCGTCCCGCGAACGGACGCCGGCGGAAGCCGTGCTGAAAAAAAAAACGACCCTGAACTAAACTTTTGCAAATATTGGCACAAAGATGGAGATAACGCTGGAACGTCAAAGTCCCAGGGCAAATATGCGTAGACGTGTAGAACCACGAAGGGAACGAATGGGCGCTCGCCGACTTGTTCGGTCTAGACAAACAAATGACTTCTGACAGCGGGTGGCGGCGGAATGTATACGCCAACAGGCCGCCTGGTTACCGCGCAGAGCTGACTTCTTGCCTTCTTTTCACTACTCACTTTCTCTTCTGCTTTTCTTTTCCACTCTGTCAGTTACTTTCGCCCCACGGAGAGACGGTTGGCGTTTAAGGGTGTGGGGAGCGATTGAGCGAGAGAGCGACGGAGAAAAAGGCGAAAAACAAGAAAGAGAAACCTTATGATGAATGGCGGAGAGATTGGCGAGGCAACACTTTACATTCTTCTGTTATTTAACCTCTCCGCTCGCTCCGTACTGTGGCTCCACTAGCTTTTGTCTGTTCTAGCGCCCGAGCGCCGCGTACAGTGGGGAAAGCTCTGCGCCTGCAAGAACATTAGGCTAATTTATACAGCGGTAATTAGGCCATTAGACCTGAAACAATCTGGGACCCCGTAATTAAAGCAAAGTGCTCCAAAAGTCAACAGCAACTCCCATTGAGCTTCGCTAAACAGTCTCCGAAAGTGTTGTTTACATGTGCAAACAGCTTGAGGTCTCAGCGTAAGCAAACATGATGGG
Source organism: Gasterosteus aculeatus (assembly GCF_964276395.1). NCBI lineage: Eukaryota > Metazoa > Chordata > Actinopteri > Perciformes > Gasterosteidae > Gasterosteus > Gasterosteus aculeatus. Next base: position 17,922,217 of record NC_135708.1, read on the forward strand.
GGGACCGGGACTGAAGGGATTGATCAGGGGGCGGAATTCGGCTTCACAAGAAAGCCGGCGTCCAAACTACTTCCACTGATACTCACGCACGGGGGGCTTCTCCTTCTCCTCATGCGGTTTGTAGTTTTACCAAAGTACAGGCACATGATAAACGCTCACAGCCTGTTAGTTCACTTGTCACAGTGTTTACTGGAAGATGCCCTCCAGCTAAGGAGTTATTTAGTGAGTCGTTTTGAATAAAGTCGTGTGATTCATTGGCTCTTATTTCATGGCGACGGTACGGATGGATTGTTTTTCTTCAGTGGACGTCTCATTGTTGTTTTCTCCGTGTGCTGTTGTAAAGTCATTGGATTTAATAGACGGAGGCCATTTTCACGCAAACAGACAAGGTCCGCGGCGTCTCTCGCACGCTCTCTGCAAAGTGTTGGCGAGTTATGGCGTAACTGCGTGGCGCCGGGTGCAGACGAGCGAGCCTGAGCGGTGAGATCACGAGCGGGGAGAGAGAGAGAGAGGTGGCATAATGAAAACCCGGCACAGGCTTCATATGTTCCACATTAGCCATCCGCAAACCTCTGGAGCGGACCCCCCCCCCCGGGCAGCCGTTCTCTCACTGCGCCTTTAGTCGCTCGCGACAATCTGTCACTGGCTCTTTGTGCTCTCGCAGCGGAGCGTCGGCCCGGGGAAGTTCGGCGCCCCCACCCAGGGGGGGGGGGGGGGCGCTCGGCCCTCGGCCCTCGGCGGTGACACTCTGCTGAACCATCGCCAGAGGTTCTCGCAGGGCGAGGCGATGAACTCACAATGCCGAGTTGACGACAAAAGAGAGAAACAAGTCCAGAAAGTGGTTTGCGTGCTATCGGAACACCAAATCAAGGATTGTGAGTGACGACCGCGACGCAGTGAACATCCTTTGTTGTAAAACTGCCGTCATGAAAGGAGATTGAGCAATAGGGATATTGAAAATGACGCGCTTTAGGCTTTTCCTCCGCATGTCCTCCCCCCCCCCCCCCTCTTTTGAAATGATTCAAGTGTCCAATAAAGGACGAGGCAATTACCATCCTCTCTTTAATGAAGGGGAAGCCGGCTTTTTGGTCTCAAGCACGGTGTGTTTGTGTTGAATTAGAATTAATGAGCCTGGTCAAAGTTTGCCTCTAATTGCCCTTTCATTAAGACCCGTTTGTATTCATCTCTTAATGACTTCCATCTCTGCTAAAAGTATTTTTCAAAAAAAGGGCAAAAAATGACACCAAAACTGAATCCTGCCGATTTCATTAAAATGTCTGAGAGCTGCACAAGATGTTCTACATTTCCCAAATGCTTTCAATCCTCGATGCGCAGCGTCCGTGACCTTCGCCGCTTGACTGGCCCCGAGATGACTCCATCGACCCCTTCTCGCCTCTTCTAGCGGTGCGAAAGCGTCGCGCCGACTCTCCTCCTCAGGGAGGCGGGAGGCGGTGTGGTGTGCGGCCGCGGCGGGAAGGTAAAAGCGGCAGCTACCTGCCCTCCGGCCGCATCGCGTACGCGAGAGTCGAGAAAACCGTGAATAAGAGCGGGCGGGTGTAAACAGTAAGCAGTCCCTACAGGAAATCCTGGAGATGGATTGCAGGATGGAGCCCCCCCCCCTTACTCATTCTCCTTGGCCTTCTGTTCTCTGCGACTGTATACATTCCCTCCAGTGACACGGAGCTGTTTGCCTCGCTAATGGAGTGAAAGAGGTGGCAGGCTCTATTTAGATAGCGCCGTGGTAAAGTAAACTCCAGAGTTTGATTTAAATAAACCTCGGCGTGACGGTTTGCCATGCGGCCGCGGCGAGGGAAGGAGTGATGAAGGGCTGAGTGAGGAGCTCCAGAGACATAAACAGAGGGCCGATCGGGGTAATTCAACGACGAGGCGGATGCGGGACGGTAGGTGTGTGTTGCGGGGGTGGCGTCTTTTAAAATGATTTCACGCGTCGGTAATCTCCACAGCCATCCCTCGTTTCCTAACGGGACAGATGTTAGTTTAAAGTGCAGTGAGATTAGAGGCCGGGAGGCTCTCAAGAGGACCTGAAGGTTGTTTTGTTTCTGACAGCCGAGGGCCGACAGCACAGGAGAGTCGTGTGGAGTAAACAAAGCAGATTCCACCGCCGGCCCCTCTCTGGATCCCAGGCCCCCCCCCCCCCGACCCCGCTCAGCCGAGCCAAACCTGAGTCATCGGGAGGAAACCATCAAACAGACGGGAGACTCAGTGGTCAGATATTTGCCAGAGCCGCTGTGAGGAGGCTTTTTACCACGAACATGCATCGGTGCAACGAGGAAAACAAGATGAAAACACAGTCAAGCACTTTGAGCAAACCCTAATCTGTAAATAATAAATGAATAAAGGGAATTTGGAAACTTTGTGCATTATTGCACTTGACTCCTCACAAGTTACTATCTCTTCCTTCTTCCCCCTGCAAGAAGAACCACATTCAGCAGATTGTGCTTAGAATAATGCTGCTTTCTGGCTCATCGACAGGCAAACACTGGCTCTTTGCCACAGGTGGCTGTGGGGGGGGGGGGGGTGCAGTCTTTACGCACGCTGTATGGAGCCAGTGTTTTAAACTTAAAGGGACATTCCACCACCAACATGTCAAAGTCTATTTTCTTATCACGGGGAGCCCTCTACAGCTGTTTAATGTTGTCTTTGGCTCCACAGCGAGCTTTCCAGAGTCCCGGGCGTTTGCTTTGGCTACATTCGCCGGTTTATCTTGCTTCAATAGAACAACCCAAAGCGTTAATATAGCAGCGAGCAACTATCGGCCCCTTCAGGTACACACTGTTAGCCCTGTCAGCACGTTCGCTGTAGTTCGTACCTCCAGAGCGTGTTGGCACCGGTTCAGGCGTCGTCACGTTGAGAGCACTTGACAACGCTCATAATCTCGCGTTATGCACATTTATGACCCGATAACGCCTCGATGGCAGCTGTGTTCGCTCAAGCTGGCAGCACTCAGAGTGACTTAGCGGTGAGGTAGGCCCACCTGAGAGGCTCCGGGGGGGGGGGGGGGGGGGATCAAAACCTGCCGCGTTGCCCCCCCGGCAACGCAGCTGCGTTCGGCGTTCGGGCGCCCCGCTGCTCGGCCCGGGCCGCCCTCTTGGCACACACACACGGACACATGTTTGCAAGCGAAAGAACACAAAGCTCAGACACTTGGTGCGTGACGGTGATGCACGCGCCGACAGATTGAGTTCATAAAGTATGTGGATGAAAAGGTGAGTCGTCGGGGTCCGGACCCCCGCGTTTTGCCGTCTTTCTGTACAAGTTTTAACCCGTTTCAGTTTCTCAACTTCAACCCTCGGCAACTTCCAACAATGGGCCGTTGCGCCACGAACTTCCAGCTTTAGTTGTGTGAGATGGTCGCGTGTCGTGCAGCTGAGGTTAGAAGATGAGTGCGTTGAGATGTGGATTCAGTCCTGTGGCAATTTCAGGGGTAAAAATAGAGAACGACTTGGAAGCTCATATTATGCAAATGTTTCAATGTTTTATCTGGAGGGAGAACAGAAAAGAAGCCTTTCGATTTTCTCTGGCAGTTGTGACTAAACACTGAAACGGAAAAGGATGTTTTGTTCTGGTTTTTTTGTACGTTTCATTGGGCGTACTTAGACGTTATCCTTTGTGCAAAACCATATTATGCTTGGCACGGTGAGAAACATGCCATTTGGCTGCTTTTCTTCCGGGTATTTATCGCTGTTTATTGTGAGTTCTAAGACTTCCCCTGCAAACGTTTTGGAGCGGTGCAGCCTTTAATGAGCTCTCATTTGGGTGGGTCCGCCGAGGAGATACCCATCATCCTCTGCCTTTCATTACAGCCGAGGAGGGAAGACAGTCACGTGGCGACACGTTGGGGAGGAACCAGGGGGGTCTCGCCAAGCGTAAAGAAATGTCTCACATGTTCATTTCTCTTTCTGTCCTTCTGCGCAGCCACGCCGCAGTTCTTCCCCGCCTTCCATCCTCCTGTGCCAATCGACGACCGGCACACCCAGGGACGTTACATCTACGAGCCCTCCCCCGTGCCCCCTCTCCACGTGTAAGTCTCTCAAACTGCCAACACACACACACACACACACGACCAAAACACAGCCGTTTGATTCGGCCGCATCACAAGGCATCACTCGCGAGGCTCCCCGCTCCCCTGACGGCGATACGAATCGAGCCGCGGGAACTTCCTTCCGCCCGTGGGGGCGCGGAGCATCCTCTGCCTCTTCCTTTCCAGGATCAAAGGCCGCGGCCCCCTGTACGCGCGCAACCTGATCCGCGTGTCAGAGACACGCAAATGAACATGTGTCAGAGACGCGGAAATGAGAGCAGGGGGGAGGGAGGGGGAGGGAGGGGGAGGCTAGGGGAGCGTGCGGTGCTCTCATAAGAGCAGATATCAAGCCGTCAGGGGGGGGAGGAAGCCTCCGATGACATCCACCCCGTCGCCGACAGACTCACGCCGATCACGCGCATGCGCCTGGGGCCGTGCAACAAAGCGGGGGCGTCCCGCCCCAGACGGGGGAGCGGTAAGTATTTGTAGGCCCCGGGGAAGTCCCGTGACAGCAGCCCGAGTTCTTGACTGTCCAGGTCAGCGGAGGACTTCAAAGCGCTCCGCCGGCTCGCTCGCTCGCTCACACTCAAGTTGCTCTTTTTTCTCCTTTCTTTGCCGCCTCGCGCTCCCTCCTTCGTTTGCGTCCGACCCCGCAGACGCCGCGTCGTCCTCTAGCGCAGACGCGGAGGAAGTGATCGCGGCGCGACGGGGACAAATTGGATGGGGCAGCTACTTGGGCCGCATTATGTTTGATATTCTTCATCATTATCAACTCCCCCTCCCTCCCTCCTCAGGAGTCATATCTCTCCCTCGCTGATGTGCCACTAAGCGTAATGAATTTTTTATGCCTCTCTGCCTCCCCACCTCTGGCCCTCCCTACCTCTCAAACCCTCGTCTCCCGCTCGGGGGGGGGGGGGGGGGGGGGGGGCGAGGAAAAAAAAAAGAAAAAAAAAAAGGGGGAAGTGATTGATGCCCTGTGTCACTGCAAACAAAATGGCAAATATAATTTAGCATTTAGCTTATGCAGAGATAATGGGGCGAACAGGCGCCGGCAACACGGGCACGAACAAACAGCCCGGCTTGTTATCCGTCAGGAGCGCTTTGGTACGATGTGGAGCACAGGTGAGGGGGAGGGATGAGGAGGGATGAGGAGGGACAACGCGGAGCCGGGGGGAATTGAATTAAGGGGGGGGGGGGGGGGGGAAGATGCGCGGCGGTGTCTTCAGTCACTCCGTCCGGACGGGCGTTATCTGCGGCTTGCTGTCAGTGGAAACACGGCCGTAACGCCGCCGCGCTACTTATGGCCCATTTACCCGAGCCATTAAGCATAGAGATGTTTAATGGGACTCGCCTTGCTGACGGAAACTATTTGTCATTATTATAAGACGGCCGTGGCCTCGTGCGAATCTCGCCGTCACGCACGTTTTCCCCCCAACTTACGTGGGTTTCATGCAGAAATCCTCTCAGCTACTTTTGAGTCCCAGCGAAGCAACAATATTGCCTACTTGATTAAAAAAGCTGCACTGAATTCCTCAGCGGGACGAGGCACTCAATCAGTTGCGGTATTACAGCTGGGTCCAACCACCTGATGGCAAATTACAGTTAATTACACTTCCTGTTGTAGCAAACTTGAGGTCCGTAGAACTACAAGCAGGAAGTAAACGGAGGATTCCAAACATTTGGCTCCGTAATGTTGCTTGTAATCAAGCCGAGCCGACGTACAGCTGTCGCCTCGGGGGAAAGGGACAGGAGGCGGCTTATGGAGAAATATTGAATTGTTTTAAGACAAGTTCTCCTCGGTGAGCAGAATGAAGCGTTATTAGCCCTCTCAAAGATATGCCTAAGTACACAGGGACTATTATTGCAGTACTTCCCCATGCAGCCTCTCATTACGGCCTGTAATTACAGTTGGGTTGGCCCTGCGGCTGTTCCATCAATCCAGCCTGCTCCCCCCCCCCCCCCCCCCACCCCGCCGCACGCTCGCAAGCCAGTCACCACTGGCCGTCCTCGTCCGGAGAAACCCGGCAGCTTGTTTCCTCTCCGCCGCAACGGCACATCCACCATCCGAACGTGGCGAATGAACACGATCATATCCTATTACCGCGAAGGGCCTAATTGAAACATGTTTATTTATGGCGCCCGTTCTCAGGCGCGGAGCGAGCGTTAGCAGCGCTGCTAACGGGCTCCAGCCATACGAGGCGCTAGAATTAAATTAAAAGCTCATAAAATGAAATATGCTCCGTATTAGCTGCTTGACACTTAATTTGCCTTCAAATGAGCAGAGGAAATCACAAATTAACTGTCCTTTGTTTTTTTGTTCCCCCCCCCTCTTTACCTCACCTCCCCTATTAGGCTCTGCGGAGCGCAATTACAGGCGGAGGCCAATCGTTTAGTTTATGAATTCTTGTGGGGAAGGTACCAATGTGCCATTCAATATTAAAGCCTCGGGGTCACTGGGGGGAGGCGGGGGTTCTCTTCCTGTGGATGCTTGCTATTCACGTGGAAGAGACCTTCCAACGACTCGACCGCAGGAAAGGGGGGGAACCGACGAGCGGGCTTAAGGCCCCCGGACTGATCCGGGACCAGCAGAGGTGTCGCCTGCCTCTGGTGTGCAAACAGCTGACCTCCGGGTCTCAAACAACGAGGAGGAAGACGCGTCCTGCTTAAATAAACACATTGATTGGTGAAGAGCAGGCGCTCCACGGGCGCTCTGGTCCCCTCTGTCGCCTCCATTGTGCGGGACTGGCTTAATGGGAGGGTTTTTTTTGGGGGGGGGGGGGTGGGTGGGGGGTGGAGGCCGGAGGCCGAGAGGAGCCACCGCTCCTTTCATTCGCGGCTTTATTGCCTGACCGCGGTACACAGCAAAACAAAACAGGCCTCTCATGCGGCTCAGCGCCGGCTCCCCGTCACCCGGAGACCGCTCGGGACAAACAGAGGTATTCGTCACAAGTCAATTATCGACATCGCAGTTTAGCCGGGAGTCCCGGGCCCTCGTGCTGTGAATGGGGCCACTAAAACAACAAGACATTCTAACGGGATAAGCAATTGACTCCCAACCTTTTTTAGCGCCGCTATCGTATGTGGATTTAGGAAAGAATTAGTAAAGAAAAGAGAGCAAATAAAAAGCCTTGAGTTTTGACTTTTCGATTTGACTGTGGATTTGTGATTAAGTGCTCAACCAGACAATGTGACAATATCGAAAGGTTCTGAAAAGAAAAACATTTGAAGCATCTGAACTTGTGTGCAAATGTTTCTCTTCCAACCGCAAGATTTATATTTAAATCATCAGTAAAATAAAAACCTAGATTTATGGTCCAGTCTTTTATTTGCCAAAGGACTAAAGAGCTCACACACACACACACACACACACACACACACACACTGGGTTTTCCTTCTGTTCAGAAGTTGTACACACAACTGAATGAAGGATTTCATGTTTTTAAGAAAGCGATTGTGAAAGTTGAAAGACCCCCCCCACCCCCCTCCCAAAAAAAATTTTATTTGAAGATTTTGAAGATTTTTCCTAAATAAAACTCCTCAGTGTGACTCATGTATAAAGTCATGTGTGACTGTATGTTCTGTCATCGGGGAGGGGGGGGTGTGAGGTTGGGTGTGTGTGGTTATTTCATTCATGTGTTTATTCAGCTGCGGGCCGACTGGAAGGTATTCTGGAGGCACCGGGGTCGGGGGGCAGGGGGGGGTCGCTTGAGCGGCTGTGTGAGCTGTTGCATCACTCAGTGCAAAGACGGTACCAGAAAGCGTGTGAATCACCTCGTCTACCGACCAGCTACCGTCCTCCGTGGGCACCCGGCGCTCTCGCCAATTTCACACCGTTTCCGTGCACAAGCTCTTCCCCGCCGCCGCCGCCGCCGCCGCCGCCGCCGCGCTCAGACTTTTTTTCATCCCTTTTCTCTTTTTTTCTCCTTTTTTTTTTTCTTTTTAAGATGTGCGGCGTGTTGTTTTGTTATTTACATAAACTGTAATCTGGGCATATAGAGGAGCGGCGTGTTGCTTAGCATAAAGACCAGGGTCTTATCTCAACACCTCCTTCCAGATGGGACGAGGCCGAGCATTGCAACGCGCACACACACACACACACGCGTGCACAATGCAAAACAATGGAAAGACAAAAGGGTCTACTGTGGCTTTCACAGAAGCAGGAGGAGACGATGTTCTGTAAGTGTCTATAAGCTGACTTTGCAGTGTTATGGCCTTCTGTAAACTTGCAGGCTGACTTAAACACAACTTTCTCATATTTTCTCGTCAGACGGTGGAGTTTTGTAACCCTGTAATATTTTCTGCAAGCCACATTTTTTGTCATCACAAAAAAAAAAAAAAAAATACAGAAGAGAAATCACAATCAAGTATTCACATTTGGACATTAAAACAGACTAAAACAGAATAAGACATAAACAACCGCTGATTGTTTTATTATCACGTCGGGCCATTTTTGTGTCCAGATGTGTCACTGAAGAGCGCAGAGGCGAAGGCCACTCTTCCATCCTCCTGTCCAAAACCCATTCTGTGTGACTCCATAGGTCACCCGTCTCCGGCGCAGTCACCGGTTTCTCTCCCTCCCCCCCTCTCCCCCTCTGTAATACTTTCTCCATGGAGTAAGTCGGGGGGACAGGCGGTCACGCAGTAGCTGGCTTCATGATTAATGGTGTTTATTCTTGACAGAAGGCTCCTTTATTTATCTGCATTGCAGTTTCACTGATACTATCAGTCACCTGAATGAAAAATATTCAGTCATACCAATTTTGCAGTATAATTGAGTAGAGTCACTTCCTTTCAGACTTCCCCCCCCCCCCCCTCGCTCTCCTCTCCCACTCTATCTGGCAGCCTTATCATCGCCACAGTAATTTTCGCGCTGCGTTGTTTGATATGGAGAGGCTGGCTTTAGCCGCATTTGACATAAAGCCTCTTCAATTTTCACCGGAGGAAAAAAAAAGTGTCGGTGGGGGGGGGGGGGGGGGAGTTGTGCACCACTCAGTGAAAATGTGCGAATAGGAGGAAAGTAACGCTCCCCCCCCCCTTTTTTTTTCTTCTTCTTCTGAGGCAATTTCAGGATTTAGAGAGAAAGGAGATAAATGCCTTAGCAGAAATGTGTGCAGATTGAAGTTACAGTGTATATTTATTTATTTGTAATACACCAGTTTCAGAAGCTTAAATGGGCCGTGCAGTCTTTTTTCTATATTCAGCCTCTGCACAGGTCCGTGATATTTTTAAAGCCCCCTGTGTGTTTTGATAAATGATGGATCCAGCAGATTGAGAGGGGAAAAAAAGAAAAAGTTTGGCACAGCCGACATTCGACGAGGCCTGTAAAGGTTTTAGGGTTGAGTCGTTACCCGAGCAGATCTGTTAAGACACGCTCCAAAAACACTACGTATATGGCTAAGATTACCTGCCACTGTCATTCTCTTTTTTTTTTACTCCATTCTAAATGGTTTTATATATGTTAACAAAAAAAAATCTAATCTCTACTAAAGAAGCTAGTTTTTATTGTGGCTAATTTACAAATTATTCCTTACATAACCCCTTATTTGCCATGCAAATCCCACCTCATTAGTCACTCAACATATATCTCCTGTTCATTGTTATTTCCTTTGGTTAAATTTAATTTTAGGCTCCATTATAAATGTCTTTGAAAAAAAGGTACATTCGGATAAGAGAGGGGATACATTAATCTCTAATACGAGGCCTGTGAATTTGCACATGTAGCACATTAGTGGATTTGATTTTCTGTACTCGAGTCATTTGCCCCCTCTTCATGTTTGAGATCTCAATTTGTAGCTCTCCCATGGAGCACAATGGAAAACCAGGTCTGAGGGGAAGAGATAACAGGCAGGTGCCAACAGCTCTGCACTAATGTGTGAGTGTGTGTGTGTGTGTGTGTGTGTGTGTGCGCCTCCATGTTGACACAAACAGACGCGCTCTTTTGAAATATTTTATCGTCGGATTTTGAGTGCCAGTTTATTTATTTCATTGCCATTTTTTGTTTGCAGTTCTTCACCTTTTTTTTCCTTGTAAAAATGAAATAGGTTTTCTTTTTTTTTAGTAAATATCTAACATTTCAAATCTTAGATATTTAATAATGTATAGTTTGCTAAATATTTATTTAAGTAATTATAATATGCATTATAAATAGGGCTAAATCTAATTATTATTTTATTATCCTTTTATCTGACTGTTTTTCTCTTGATTAAGCGTTCTGTCTATAAAGTGTCTTTAGTAAGTGAAAAATGGCAAATCACATTTGCCCTCGGTGACTTATTCATAATGCTCTAAAAAAATGCAAAAACAAACCGCTTCCAAAGAGGAAAAAGTAATAATAATTCCTCACATTGGAGCAGCTGTAACCAGACAAACTTCTGTCTGTAACAATTAATCCAAATAGTTGCCGATTAATTTTTGGTCTGTCGTCTAATTAATTAGCCAATTAATCTCTTCAGTTCTGATTCCCAATGTCGTGGGCAGCAGCAGCGCTCAACAACATTTAATCCGGATGATGCATTAGCTTCGTAACGCGCCGTCTTCGGTGGTTTCGATGGGTGTGGCGGGCGGCTGTAAAGAAGCCCCTCCTCTCATTGGCCGGGGGGGGAGGACGGAGGGGGGGGGCTGTTAGAGATGCTCCCCGTGCAGCCGCCTCGCTTCGTCTACGCCTCGCCGACTTAAAAACTCACCTCGGGTAAAACATAACCTCACTAAAGTCGGAGGAAATGCTGAATTTCAGAAAGGAAATACTTTGCTCCTTACCTAACGGAAGAATTATCGAGTCGCTTCTGTGTTTTTTTAATTTCTTTTGCTTTGCCCTACAGACTCCATGCCGTAGCCGTGTAGAAATGTGGAATTTCCATTACTCTGATCTCTGGGCCGCGCGGGCTCCGGACCCACTCTGGGGGCCGGTTACAGCGAGTAACGAGACCCGGGGAACAGGGTCATAAATCCTCTCCGGCTCTCCTCATTTTCTATCCTCCCTTCGTCCCTCCCTTCCCTTTTCCTCCCTCTATCCGTCTTTCCTAGTCAGGCCTCCAATATGTGATTTTAAGAAACCTAAATGCAACGTTGTAAGATATGGACGCGTGGCCCCCAAGTCCAGCTGAGGTCCTAAAGGCCGTTTCACACGGGGAAATGACTTTGATGCCTCTTTTCCTTTTCCTGAATTCACATCACATGAAGCGGTTCGGTTGTCTCGGCCCCGCTTCTGTCCGCCGTGCCTCGGACGCGGGGTCAGCTCCCGATTTTTACATTTTTTTTTTTATTAACGACAAAAACACGTGCAGCCATGCGCGCAGCTGCATGCTGCCGAGCATGACGCCCCGCTGTAAGAATGCAGCGAGCGTTATTCTCCTACGTCAGTCATCTGCGTGCGAGTGATTCCGCTGCATCGGCTCATTTAATGAAGGGATTGAACAAAGCTGAGAAGAACTAAATGTTTCCCCGAGCAGGCGTATTAGGAATTCCCTCCCCTTCGTGTCAGGTTTGTGTCACTTATGTAGCCGGGTTTGTGAAACATCCTCCTCTGGGTAAATCCAAAATGTACACAGGTCTGTGTTTAAGCCCCCCGAAGCTTCATCAAGCCCGAGCTTGGCACCACCACGCACTCGGCCCCTTCATGATTAAATATCAAGCAACTCCACATGACATTTTATTAGTCCAACAAGATGGATGAAATGGCCAGAATAAAGTAGGCTGTGTCTTTTCACTTTCCCACCAGCACTTGCCTTTTCTTCTGTCCGGATTTTCTCTGCTTCCCCTCCTCTACGAGAAGTGTGTGTTAGGAAAACGTGATGGATTTCATTCGGGGGGGAAAAAGGGGGACTTTCAGCGGCGAGAAGGAAGCGCACATTCTTGTTTCACATACCTGACGCCGCCGTTCACCTCCCTCCGTGTGTGCCCCCCCCCCACCCGCCCGGCCCCCATCTCCTGTTGTTCTACCTCAGATCTCTGTCTGGAGGATTAAGCGTCTCCGGCGGCGCGTCTCTGCTGTCTTGTAGCGTTGTGTGTTGTTTGGGATTCGCTGAGGCCATTTCAGCAGCGCAGCGTGACCCGGCGGATCGAGGGGTTTGTGGCGGGGGGGGGCGCACTCACCCTTCCTCACCCGGCGCACGCGGACCGCCGCACTCGTTACCTGCAGTTGTCGGGGGCGGGGGGGGGCGGTGGGGGAGGGGTGGGACCCGGACCCTGTTTAGCTGCAGGCGTCAGCTGGGTTTCTGTGTAAAGGCATCGGGGCCACGGAGACGTTGCTTGAGAGGAAAAGGAATGATAGATGTGCTTCCTCTCTGTTTTCTCAAGTTTAACACTTGGGCACCCAGGGGTCCTTCCCCCTCCCCGCCCCCCCCACCCTGTGTTCTCCGTAGCCCGGGGCATGCCAGAGGAACTCACAACCCTGACTGAGAACAGGGGGGAAAAAAAGCAGCAATCAAGGAAATAAGAGGAGATGAATGTGGAGAGGCCGATGCAAAACAATCGCTGTGTTTGTGTAACGCGGAGTCGTGCATGCGAGGGAAACAAAAAAATGTCTCCCAGCCTCCTTGAAATTACAGGGAGAAAAGGGCTGCCTCATTTTGTGTAATTTCACTTTCATGTTTTCATTCCTTCGCTGTACGCTGTTGATTCGTTTTGGTAGCCGTCCTTATCTCGATGGCTGAAAATTACATTTAATTGCAGAGGGGGGAGGGAGGGGGGGGGGGGGGGATTGGCTCTGTGAAGAAGGAAAAAAAAAAAAAACCCTCCTGCTGCGCGGCGGCGAAGCCAAACACTTTCCCATAACAACGATTGCGTTCGCTCACGTGAGAAGATGTGCAGTTTTTGTTAAACCTTCATAAAGTGTGAGGAGCACCGAGGGCCCTTTGGGTGACACACCTCCGGCAGTCAGAACCGGGCCTTGTTGACACCTGGACCCGTTTGTTTTGACCCGGGCCTGTCGCGCCCGCTGGCTGCTCCCAGTAAACACGTGTTATCACTCCGCCAGAAGTGATACGTGCCTACAGGGATGTGCTTATGTGTAGACAACGTGAGCGTGACCGGAACACACACACACACACACCAGGGAGAAAGGGGGAGGGGGGTAAGGCAGGGGGGGGGCTGAAGGAGAGTCGCGGGTATTCAACCGGACAGCCAGTGTGTGTGAGAACTGACTCGGCGCTGTACGGGAATGTCTGGCGCGCCTCCAGAAGCGTCCCACAGAGAGGGGGGGCATCCCGCTCCATGTGACCGTGAATGGAAAGCCACCCCCACCTCCCTGGACCCACCCAGGCCTTTGATGTCCGGGAGGGAGTTCTGGGGGAGGAGGGGGGGAGGGTCACACAGAGATCCCTAGCAGCTCCGGGGGAACATAGCTAACGTTAGCGCCCGGCAACCTTCACCGCGGCGCGCCGTCTGCTGCGCCCGGCCATGTTTGAGAAGGGGGGGGGGAGAGCCGAGCCGAGCCGAGGTTAGCGGGACACGTTCCGGAAATATGTTCTCGATGGGTTCTTTTGAAGTCCGTTTCAAATATGCAGCTCGACAGATTAGATCCCTGCGACGTCCCGTCAGTCGAGGTGCTTACTCATGAAAGCTGCGAGCGTGTCCGCGTGTTTTGGTCAGCCTTTAAAAAAAAAAGGTGTTGGTACCTCCAGTGCCAGGATGGTTTGAGACAGCTCCATTTATAGTAGTGAGTTAAGAGGTCACGACCCTCCACTGGATATTTGAGTAGTGACATCAGCCATCGGTTTATGGGAAACGCTGAGTTCTGCATTTTGGATTTGGCCTGAAGGGTCGCAGCACGACGCCCAGAGAGAGTTCAATCATTGAATCGCCAAATAGTCAATATCACTGATTCGTCAAACGTGCTAATGGCTCAATTTACACAGGAAGAAAAAAAAAACACACTTACTGGTTCACAACCACTGAGCGAACTCCATCTGCGGATGAAGACCATCCTTGCGTAATGGCATTAGCAGAATTCTTTTTTACAGCCTATATTAAGAAACAAAATTAACAATCAATTCATGAGGAGGCATCATGTGTTTTCAAAAGGAAGGTGGAAATTGTCGGCCGAGATGGTAAAAATGTCCTTTTGAAGATGCATGCACCTTTACTTTTTGCTTTATTCTTTCCTAAGCAAAGTAGATTTGAACTGCTGCCGTTGTTGCCATCGCTAATGTGGAAAAGGGAAATCCTTGGAGTGGGCTTCAGCGGCAGAACCCGTTGAATCTTTAGAAGCCCAGAGTATACACGAGCCTTCCTCTGTTTGTGTCTGTCTCTGGGCCTCTGTCTTGTCTCTCTCCCCCCTTGTCTTCTCCCCTCCTCGGGTCTCAGCTGGCTCTCTCCCTTCGGCCCTTTGATGTCGGTGAAAGGGTTCGGAGCTTTAAAGTGCTTCTGTTTCCGCTGTCAGGAGCCGCCTCTCTTCCTGCTCTCGGGTTCGGGCTTTCAGAGCGGCGGCAGCGCTGTGCCGTGGCCGGCTGGGTGGGGCGGGCGGGCGGGCGGGGGGGGGCCGCGGGGTCTCTATGGAGGTGGTGAGATCGAGCCGAAGTGGGAGGTGGAGATGGGGGGGGGGGGGGGGGGGGGGGTGTCTGTGTGATGCTGTCGGCCTCGGTCAGCAGAGAACCTGACACCCGACGGATCCCAGTTCCCTCCAAAAGCCGGCTCGCGCTCACTCGGCCCCTTGTGGCCGCGGCGGCAACGTGTGAAGACAGATGTTTTCATGCACATGAGCACATGTGGTGTAAACCTTCCTCCACAAAACCCCCATGAAGCACCATTGCAACCAAGGACTTTCACCAAAGGTGCCGCGTTTTGCATTTGTGAATATTTGCCACTTTGAGTGCACCGCGAACGCACGAAGGAGCCAAAAGACAGACAAAGACACTGCAGGCGATGCACAGCGAAGTCAAAAACATGACAATATAGTTACACTAATAAATGTATAGATTATAGCGAGCGAGTTGTTTTTGTGCCGGAGCGAAAGCAAGCGGGGGACCTCTTTGTTCTGCTAAGTGCGCGACAGGCTCCTTTCCACAGACCCGATTTAAACATGTCATCGCAGGGTAAATACAGGTGTAATTAATTGCTGTAATTAATTGTGGCCCTGCGTTGGGGCGTGCAGGCTCATTACATACTCGATAGAGTGGGATCGTAATGAATTTATTCAATTACACCTGTGTTCACCCGGCTGCAACACGTTGGAATGTCTGCCGTTAAAAGGGCCGAAAATCAAAATGAGAGACATCTTAACTCGACTTAATCTGAGTATAATGACTAATACTGCTGCAGAAAGTATGATTTTTTTTATTTTTAAATTCTGTTTCCTGGATCGTATTTAATTTAAATACCAAATTTTCCATTTCTCTTGCTTCCATTAGCAAAGCAGCGGATAAATGTCCGGTAGATGCCGGTCTAAGTGGTTTTGGAGAACATTAATAGATATTTCTCAATGTGAACTTGAGTATTCGTGACTTCTCAAGCTGTTTTTGCTTTTGTCAAATCTCCGCCTTGCACCACTCCGGCAGCTGTTCGTGTAAAACTCCGACCCACCAATTTCCTATAAACCCTTCTGTGAAGCACACATTTCGATTCCGTTTCATGCGTGACCATTTCATGCCCGGGGCCAAAAGTATTTTTACTGCCCCGTTTCATCAGGCCGTCGTGTCGACCGCTGCACCGCAATGATACGTCCCGGCCCGAGTGATGTCATCGACCTTCACCGCGACCCCGGCGTCTCCTACTGCAGCTTCCGCCCGCCGAAAAGACATTATTAGTGTCGGCAGTTTTACGCCAACACACACACACACACACACACACACACACACACACACACACACGCCCAAGAAACCGCAAAATCTTTTGGGGGCATATTTGCACTCGGCAAGTGTGTGTTCATCCGGCGCAAAGAGACGACCGACCGCCACGCGATGTCCTAAAGGGGCGCCGGCTGCTTCCAGCGAGGCCACGTGAGAGGAAATGGCTTCCATATGTCGGCAGCTCGGTCTCTCCATGAGCCCCGTTTGTCTTCTTTGAGGGTTAATGGGGAATTATGAACCCACGGAGGGGAGGTGGAGGCGCGAAGGAAGAAGTTTTTCTTCTTTTCTTTTTCTTTCTTTCTCTCCGGTAAGGCGAAGAGGAGCCCGCGGTACGGCTTTGATGTAAATCTTAAATCAGGTGTAACTAAGACGCGCACACCTACCCAGCCGCCGCCGCTGCACACACACGCGGGGAGCCAACATTCCTGCACATTGCTTCCTTTCGTCATGTTGATCAATGCACTCCGCCACATGCTAAGGCGATCACGGGCCTGGCAGAGAGCGAGCGGAGCGGCGCCCCGGGTCTCGGACGCCCTTTTTGCATCCGTCTCTCTGCCGTCCGGCTAAAATCCCCCCCCCCCCCCCCCCCCTTCTTCTTCCGCCCCTTTCCTCCCAATGCGTAGTCCATATCTTCACACGCTGCCTCCTCTTCCTCCTCCTCCGTGACTGCTGTTCCTGCTCTAAACCGACTTGCTCCCTCTCTCCAACCCATGAGCGTTAAACAAGCTGAAACCTCGCCGAGGCACCCGCGCCACCATCTTCCCACCAGTCAACACGTGTGCCGTCTTTCTATGTCTTTGCCAGGGTCAGTGTGTGTGTGCGTGTGTGTGTGAGCTGCATGGTCGGCATCAAAGTGGCTCCGCGGCTGTCTGGTGGATCTGTGTAAACGAGGCGTGCGATGGTGGCATGTGGGCTCGCGTACCACAAACACAGTTGCCCTCGGCGTGACTTGCGAGGCGCGGAGGAAGCAAAAAAACAGCCTCTCGCGGAATCTCTCGTGGACAAACCACGGAAAAGCGTGAGCATAGTGTTGGCGATCTTCTCAGCTGTCCCCCCCTTTTGCACACCTTCACACCGAGACGTGTCCTTTTCACCAAAACGCCGGGCGTCAGCATCCCTGAGACATGTCGTCACGCACAAGCCTTTGAGAAATCTCCTCCCGTTGCCCCTTCGGGCTCATTACAGAAGTTGGTGTGTGTAGATGCCGTGTGTGCGTGCTTGTGTGTGTGCGTGTGTGTGTGTGTGTGTGTGCGCTCAGCACTCGTTATTGAGCTCTTTCATTAGGATGGCTGTGAAGGGGAGCGACGGAGGAGCCGCCGGGGGACCAGGGGACGGGGCGGAGGTCGTAATTGGGCAGTTTGGCTCCCCCGGCCTCGCTCAAGGTCACCGCCAGACAAAACCGATCTCGCCCCCCACCCCCCCCCCTCCTCCTCCTCCAGTCTTTTCCCACCCTGTCCCCTCGCTCCGCACCTCTCCTTCTTAAATCCCAACTTCGTCTTGCTTCGCTCATGCTCTCCTCCTCCTGGGCTCTTTTGTCACAGTAGACCGGCCCGCTGGGGAGGCACAGAGAAGTGCAGGGGCTAATTTGGTCTAATCTCTTAGCCTGTTAATGTCTGGCTGATATGTGGATTTCTCCACGTCCTCGGGGGGGGGAAGGCCTTTGTGGTGAAGGCCATCATTATAAAGTTCCCTTGCCCTCCCAGCCAATTATAACAAGGGAGAGAAATGAGTTAATCTCCAACTCGGCTCCTGAGAAGTTCTTCTTGATTCTTCCCAACTTTTATTTTACTTCTCAAAGGCAGGAAAGGTTTTTGATTCGAAAAACAACAACAGCCCAACAGCGCTTATGTTTTCAAGACACTTGCTGAGGGATTGTGTACAACATTGCATCCGTCGTTTTTTTTTTCCGTAACACGTTTTCTTTTGCTCAAAGCCGAGTTCCGAAAGTGGAAGGGTAAAGCGGTGCGGCGCTGCTCGTCTGGAGACGGCCGGCGGTGAGCTCGCTCCGACGTCTCCCCTCTGATTAAGACGCGGTGGTGAGAGATGCCTTTGATCTGAGGAAGCGTCTGCGTAGGGAGCCGTTGGAATGCAGCGCTCTCCTCGCCGCCTCGCACATGCGGGCAGAGAGATAATGCCACGGCCCATTTGTCCGGCCTTGCCGCAGCCAGCGCACCCACGACAGCGGAATCTGGAACCGTGGGAGCAGCTGGATTATCGATGTTTTTGTGAAAAAAAAATTAAACCTGAACTGTGAACCGTGTGTTTTCAAATGTCCCAGCAGCACCAATGAGGACTCGTCCACACGCGTGTTCCTCGGCGAGCGTTCCGTGAACGACGTGTGCTCACGCTGCCTCTTGTCTTTCTTCCCTGTGTGTCTCTGCAGGCCTCCCGGCCTGGCGGGCAGTCCGGCTTTCTCAGACATCTCCCTCATCCGGATCTCGCCCCAGAGGAACCCCTCCGTGGGGGCGGAGTCGCCCTTTCACCCTCCGCACCCTTACATCAACCCGTACATGGACTACATCCGCTCGCTTCACAGCAGCCCCTCCATCTCCGTTCTGTCGGCCACGCGGGGCCTCAGCCCTGCAGATGGTGAATAAAGTGAAACGCACACCAACCACACACACACACACACACACACACACACTATCGCAGACCCGCGGCTCAGATGATCGCTCAGATGCTTTGCTTGAAATTGATCAGAGAGGTTCGATCGCTATTAGCGGGAACCTCAATTCTCTGGATCAGTTTAATTCCTCTTGGAGATCAGAAGAGGTCAGGCGAGAAGCAACGAGATCCGTCTTTATTAACAGCCGGGGGTTGGTGAGATGTTATCCGGGGGGGGGTGGGGGGGTGCACGGCAGTGTTATGAGTGCGGCGTGAACCATGTGGGTGGGGGGGGGGGGGGCGTGCAGGTTGGAGGGAGGCTAATCCTTTTGATCTGTGAGTCGTGTCAGAGACCTCTGGAGGATGCATCAGTGAGCGGGAGGGTCACGCACAGTTCCAGCGCTCACGCATGGGGGGGTGGATTCAAGTTTAGGTTCGGGGAGGGGGGGCGGCGGCGTTGTGTGTGTGTCTCCTACGGGGAGCATGTGTTTCATGAGATCTCACCATGGATCTGGACTGGGGAATCAATTAAGGTAGAAAGGCAGCAGAAAGAGTTAATTAAAAAGATCCAAATAAGAATTTACAATATTTCTTAGGAACCGAGTGTTCTGTGGTGAATTTATTGGATGTGTAGTAATCTTAAAAATAATATATATATTACGATAATGGCACCAAAAAATTGCTAAATTTGCTGTTTTTAGGCAACATATATATTATATGAGACTGTCATCTTTTCTTTAGACATGTTATAGATCAAAACAAAAATGACATAATAATCAAGAATGATTGTTCTAATCTTGTTATATTATTTTCATTCATTTTAATATTAGTGGTTATGCAAACCAAAGCTTCTCCAGCCAGTGGTAAAATCCAGCACAGCAAATTTATTTAATTAACATTTATTGAAAAGCATATTTAGCATTACGCATTTACCTTAAAGGTCTTGAAATGGTCCGATGACCTTACGTCATCAGCCATCGACCTCTCGACACACTGGAGTGTATTTCTGCAGATTTTGCTCCACTTCCTCTCCTCCTCGTCCGTTAGAAGTGAGTCTCGCACATCCGCCTGCTCTCCTGCACTCGTCGAGCGCTTTTAAATCAAAATTTTTCCCTCCATCCTAGGATCCGCTTTTAGCTCATAACGCTGTGAACGAGGCACCTAATTACTCCTTTAATCAACGCAGTGATTAATTAACCCATCAGCTTTTGTGTTGTTAGTATATCACCACGCTTACAAGGTGCCTCCTTCTTCAATGTGCTATTTTTTCCGCATTTGAATAATGATGAATTAATTAACGGAATCTAATGGAGATTTAAAGTGGGTGGGATTTAGTGCCACCCTCTTGCTGCCACACATTTGCTTTCACGTCTTTTCACACACTTTTTTCTCTCTTCTCCATGTGAGATGGGGGTTCAGAGGTAAGCTGGCCCTGATCCTATTGTAATGCTGAAGGAGCACCCGGTGGCTCACCGAGTCCTGAGGCACATCTCTGCCCGAGTGCCACACCGACAGCCTGCCCCCCCACCACCCTCCCCTCCCCCCGTTTCTGCCCCCAGGATCGATCCTTGATGCCAGCGTTTCTGATTTAGAAATTCTGCAAAGCCCTTTTCTCTGCGTGTTGGATACTGAATGGGCCATATTATGCTTGAATGCAAAAGCAAAGCTAAGGCGGAACAGCAGAGACAATTAAGAAACTCCCCCCTTCCACTGAAGACATAATACCCAGATCGAATTAATTTAGATGTTTTTTTTTCCTACATTTATTCCACCAATCAGGGATGCATTTTGCCGGCATGCAGGCCGGTCTTAAGAGGAAATCTCCTCATACAGCGTTCCTTTATTTATTTCCTCTTCGTTTCTTCAGTTGAGGGAAAAAAAGAGCTGCAGCACTCTGTAGGTCTGAACCGAGTCCCTATTTGCATCCAAAACCACAGTGTTTGTCTTTTCCCTCTCTCTTTCTTTGGATATTTGCATAAGGAAGCCCACCACCAGATGTTTATTTTAAGGATCTGGCTCAAGGACTTACAGCAGTCTTTAAGTTGCAATGGTAGAATCGTTAGGCCTTTTGTTTCCCCCCGTCGAGTTTTAAGGCCGCACCCGTCGAGGAGCAGGCTGCATATCTGCAGGCCCGATGTGTGCAACACACACGCAGCATCTCTGGCAAACAATGTGTCCGCCCACATACTCTTACCACACACACATGCACACACTCTCTTCAAGGTGATCAAGAGACAGTGAGAGAGAGAGAGAGAGAGAGAGAGAGAGAGAGAGAGAGAGAGAGAGAAAAGGCTGTTGTACTGTAAGACTATCCGTGCATCAATCAAACACTAATGCACGCTCACTGTAATCTCTGAGCACGCCAGCGCTAATCCCCAGTGAGGCTCCCCACTTCAGGTGAGGCTCCCCGTGCAGCTGTTCTGCTTGATGGTGCTGCTAATGTGCTCGTTACTGTTCTGCTGAGCTGGTCGTCATCTGCTGCAAACGAACGGAGGTTTGTCTTGCGGCGCCGTGCGGGTGCTCGTTCCTTCTCTGCTCTCTCTTC
Source organism: Gasterosteus aculeatus (assembly GCF_964276395.1). Lineage (NCBI taxonomy): Eukaryota > Metazoa > Chordata > Actinopteri > Perciformes > Gasterosteidae > Gasterosteus > Gasterosteus aculeatus. The sequence goes on from NC_135708.1 coordinate 17,943,191, forward strand.
TTCAACCCCTGCCCCCCGTCGCCCGTCGCCCTCCAACCGGCATCCTCGCCTCCATGTCTGTCCCCTTCACGATTTCGGGCCTCCTCCTTGCTGACGCGATGGTTCTCCCTCTGCAGCCCCTCACACGGGTCTGACCACGGCCGAGTACTACCACCAGATGGCCCTGCTGGCGGGCCACCGGAGCCCGTACGCCACCGACCTGCTCCCGTCCGTGGCGTCCACGGCCGGCGCCACCAGCGCCACGGCCCTGCACATGGAATACCTGCAGGCGATGGAAAGTAAGTCCGCGCTGATCACACACAACCTGAGGAACCAGTAACTACATTCTTCATAAAGCGTTACGAGAGAGTCACACTGACTCAGGGTCAGTGTTTAACCTAATATCTTTAATTTTGGTTATTTCTAGACACATTTCTTTGCATAATGTTGCTGTAAAAACCACGGATTTCTCTAAATTCTTAACTTTCATGAGCTACAGTAATAAAAACACCCATTTGTGGCCTTTTGCCAAGGCACATTTCCATACATAAAAATTATTCATACTTAATTGAATTAATTTAGTTAATTTAAGTAAATATTTGGAAATATTTTTTTTCCTCCACATATTTTTACTACACATTGAAACAATTCCAAGTAACATCCTAAAACAGGACTTTTCAGCTGGGTGAAAAGACACCCACCACATCCATGCCTACAGGGATTAGACCTTTAAGTACCACGCGTGCTTACCTGCACATTATAACATGGGTGGCCCCGGTGGGAATTGAACCTCCACAATGCACCTCTCTCTTGCACTATATATAGATCGAGCTGCAGCTCAGCGGCGGCGCGGAGGGACCTGCGACTTTACTTTGACACGATTTAAATGAGCTTTTGTCTTAATGTGTTGGGCTCAGGGCTGTGTGCAGAGGACTTATGCTAATGAGTTATTTTAAAGTGTAAATAGGAAATTAAACGCACACTGAATCTCCGAAAGGTCGGACAGCCTCACCCCGCTCGCTTTGATGAGAAGGTATTTAGTCAGGCCGGCGCCGCTTTCATGGAAATCCGGGGTGAAGTTCCACCATTCCTCAGAACAAACTAATTAAAACTAGCCAAACTTGTGCGGGTATCAGAAAATTAATTGCTATTGAGTGGGAATTGGAATGTCCCGCCATTCATCAGGAGAGAAATCCTTTCTTCTGTGTCACTTTTTAAGATTAATAGACTGAAACAAAACAATTAGGGCCAAATTTAAGTGGAGATGGGATGCTCTTCGCTTAAAGAAAAAAAAAAAAAAAAGGCTTGTGATCATTGCTGGTAATAACTCATCATGTTTCAACAATGTGTGTTCCAACGACGGAAAAATTAACACCTTAAAGCTTTCAGAAAGAAAAGAAGAAAAAAAAAACGTACAAAGAAGAGAGTCAATCAAGAGGCTTTCGCTGATAATCTGGGCTACTGTGTTACTGCTGCTATTTTAGTCTATTTCACATCAGTGTAATTAGCTTCAGAGAGAGTTTTGCATGAAACAATGGGCCAATCCTGCCTATTTGTGCTTTAATGGGCCATTGTCTATGTGCCTAATTAGTGCCACAGCTCTCATAGATCACTAGGCTAAAATCTGTATGAGTTCATTTTAATTTCCCCGCTATTTGCTCCACTGATGGTGTTTTCCCATTTAATGGTTTCACATTTAGCGGCGCTTTGAACACGGAAACTCCTGTTTGGTACAAACACAGCGTTTTCTTGCAATTACTGATTTGACTTCTTTTGCTGCAATACGAGATCCACAAAAAACGCTTCCGGACGGATCTTCAGGGGTCACACCTCAGCCTCCAGCTTTGACGGCGTCCCTCTCAGGTGGCCCCAAATTATGTCGGCGAGGGTTCAACCCCAGTTTTTTTCCCCTTTTGCGACGGCGTTCGTCGGGCGTGTCTGAACACCCCCCAACACACACACACACACACACACCCCAGCCACGAGAATTAATGACGCGGCGCGTAACCAGCCGTCCCGTCCATAAATCAAGAGGAAATTAGAGGGACGGTGCCGCTACGAGCCGGGACGCTCCTCTCTCCGTCTCACCGGTTAGCCGATTCATCATTTGGGCTGCGCATTAATAAACACCACTCCCATGAGGCTTTGCAGTGGCGGGACGCTGGCCTTTCTCCTCAGCAGAACACCCCTCTCGCTTGTAGTGAGTAGCAGAATTCACCAGTGGTTGATTTGTCAGTTCAGATGTTTTCCAAACCTGGGAGGAAAAAAAGAGGATTGTTTTTAGCAGGATTATATATTTGGTTCAAGCTGAATGACATAGTGAAAAAGAATTGGCACGCCGAGGATGCGTCACATGACAAACTGCATTGTATTCAGCAATTGTGCGCGCTCGAGGGGATTTGCACACGCGTGCCCCGTCTCCAACACCTCCTTCAGCAAGGCACACAAAAAGACACATTTTCCATACAATGACAATGTAAAGGAGGCGTCGCTCCGCATACAGCGGCGCGCGGTAGTGGAGACGCGGGCCTGTGTTTGCCAGAACTCCACCGCTGCCACCGCCACAGAGGCGTCCACACGCACACACACACACACACACACACACACACACACACACTCTGATTAACATGTGAATGGAGCGTTCTGTAATCGTTGGATGTGTCAAACGAGAGATGGAGCATTTAGGTTCGGGAGATGGATGGATTGTGGAGGACGTGGAGGCGCTGGGGGGGGGGGTGCGGGTGGGGGCGCTGGGAGGGGGAGGGGGGTATTAGGGCTGCGTAAGCTGGTTTTGTTTGCCTTCACAAAATAACTCAAAATGTTTTATTTGCGAGTCTTGAGTCACAAAGTCATTGTGTCGGTTCACGCACAAAGCGCGACATCCCCTCAGCGCCCCCCACCCCCCCTCCCCTTCCCCGTCACCCTCTGTTTTTCCCTTGTCTTGTTTGTGACATCTCCATGTGAAAAGACAACAAAAGTCATGTTTTAATCTCCACCCGTGGCTCATTGTGCGCACACAGAGAATGGTGGCGCCGTTTCCGCCTTTTACCTTTTCAAAACCCCCTTTTGAGTATTTCCAGTCAACACTGATTGCATTTGAATAACGAGTCAAATCGGACTTGATTAAATAATACCATACACAGTCAGAGCATTTCTCCAACATAAAAGGCGTGTTTTCTCATGGATGAAATGCAAGCAGTGCATCAAGTGACAGCCGAACACTCATTCAGATAAGCCCTTTGTCGCATGATTGACAAGAGTGTCGTCCGTTTGGGTTCGATCGGGTTAGAGGATTTGGAGGAAGACGATAAAAGTTGGTTCCACAGTTTTGAAGATGACGTTTTTCCTCACTCCGATCTCGCCCTCCGCCCACATCGTCCCGCAGACTCCCGTTTCTCCAGCCCGAGGCTGCCGTCCAGGCCCAGCAGGAAGCGCCCGCTGCCCATCTCGCCGCTCTCCGACCACAGCTTCGACCTGCAGACCCGGATCCGGCACTCGCCCAACTCGCTGGTCACCATGCTCAACAACTCGCGCTCCAGCTCCTCCACCAGCGGATCCTACGGGCACCTCTCCGCCGGAGCCATCAGGTAGTCATTTGCAAATGTGTGCTGCATGTATTTGACTTAAAGGTTATTATTATTATCTATTAACAGAACGCTAGACGTGTGGAATTGGAAAGAGGTTTTTAAAAGGTAGTGGATTCCATTGAACGTAGGATTCAGTTTCTCCGGAGCTTTCGTGCAGAAAAATCTGGATATTTCAGCCTCTGGTGCTTTGATTTGTATGCTTTTTTCTTTTTATCCATCTATTGTGCGTCTCCTAGATTGTCCCTTTTAAGTTATAAACTCGTACACTGTCAGGATGCCTGTGGGGAGCCTTGATTGATTGTGCTTCTTTCAAGGTGGTCACATTGAAATGTGCCGTTGATAAAGCAAACAGCAGCCTCTCCGCGGGGGGGAAATGATGAGGTATCCATATTTTACCGGTCACATCGCACTGCAGTAGAGCAGAGGAGCGTCGTCCACGTCCAAAAAAAACAAACCCATGTGGGTGACGATCTCCCGGCGGCCTCGCGTCAGTCATCCGGTTCACCGCGCGGGAAACATCGCATGCATCACGGCACCAGAGGCGCGCGCCGGCGAGCAAAAGAAAAGAAGAAGAAGAAGAAGAAGAAGAAGAAGAAGAAGAAGAAGAAGAAGAAGAGGAGGAGGAGAAAAGGGAAAAGCAAAGATCCATCGCCCCCACCCACAGCCATTGATCAGCGATCCGCGCGCAGAGCCCTGATCAATCACGCGGCGCGCTCGGTGACAGGGCCCCCGGATGGCCGCAGCCAACGGACCGATGAGTGATATGACAAGCCCGCGGGCCCCCGAACGCGTCTCGGCCCATTGATTTCCGCTCGGCTTCGTAATAAGATCGGCAGACGTATGGGGCCGCGCGGCGGGAACGGAGGACGTGAACGGAGGCCCCGGCCGGTCGGAGGCGGTGCGGTGGCTTCTGGGATTTTTTTTTTTAGGGTAAACAAAGTTTGCTCGGGTTGAGGGGGACGGCGAAGCGATTCGGTCTTTAGTTACACGGCTGTACGACACACTCCGGATTTGTCTGTGATCCGTATCGTTTGCCCAGTGGAAGGACGACACGCCGCCTTACGCACAGCAGATAATTCACCGCGTGTTAACAAGCCCAACATCCATTGGCAGGGATTCGCCGGCAGGCCCGCGGTTCCAGCATTACCACACCGCCTCCTGTCAGATTGTCCTCGGGGAGGAGAAGCTATCCAGAACAATCCATTTATTCACCGTCTCCCCCCCCCCCCTTTTTTTTTTGTTCCTTGGCAAACTGATGTTTTGGTGAAGTTTAATCCTTTGATCGTTCTACCTTCCCGCCCTCTCCAGCCCGGCGTTGAGCTTTGCGTACCCTTCGACCCCGGTGGCTCTGCACATGCACCAGCAGCTGCTGGGCCGTCAGCCGGGCATGGTGGGCTCCGCCTTTGGCCACAGCCCTCCGCTCATCCACCCGTCGCCGGCCTACGCCACCCAGAGGCCCGTGCCGGGCATCCCCCCCTCCGGGCTCAGCGCCAGCGAGCGCTCGGCCCTCTCCAGCGACTCGGCGCAGGTAAGAGCGGCGGCCGGTGCCATTCATCATCGCGGGTAATGGATAGCGCCGTCGCGTGCCAGCCACGTCTCGTGGAGAGTTGCGGCGCGCTAACGTGGTACAGCCCCACCCCCCCCCCCCTCCACCAGCTCATCTCCCGGGAGTTTCCTCCTACTTGTGTCGCCTCTTGATTTCAGACTGCCGAGCTCGGCGCTGAGCGGCGCCGGCAGCAAGTAACAGGGGGCTTGTTAGCATAGAATCCCACTGCTGACTCCATTAATCACTAGAGAGAGAAAAGGGACACAGAGAGGGAATATTGACATGGATGGATGGATCCAAAGGGGCTTTTTCTCTCCACACACTGCCCTCACTGCATGTGCGGGCCCAAATTTGAAGTAAATATTCCATGTTTATTACCCGTCCTCGCCGCTGTTTCCCATCCCTCAAATTTGGTGTCAACGTAAATTCAAATTGGGCACAGCAGTGTGGTTTTCCTCCTTCTCCCGAATGGACAGAATATCGCAAAGGCGAATCTCATATGTTGGTTATCGGTCTCAGAGACCTGACAGCATCTCTACAATCTCTGTGAAAAAGAGTTAACACTACAAACGTGTTCCTTCTTTTACTCTCTCGAGCTTTGTATTTCAACAACATTTGCCCCAAGGGGAAATATAAGCCAGGGCCAAAGCCGGGTCATCCGTCGGTTCAGTGAATGGTTCATTGAATTGGTCCATGAGTTTGTTTTAATTGCCGTGATTAGAGGAGCTAATACGAGTCCGTGAATTGCATGGTTTTTCATTCGCCCAGTTAAAGCTCCGTCTGGGACTATTACGGTTTAACCACAGTTGTGTTTTTTCTGCTTGATGAAGCCAATGATTGATTGACTTATAAGCATCACATGCATTTTTTATGATTTTACAGAGGATATCGTAAGAAAATAATTCGTGTTTAATATATATTCCCTGTCTCCTCAGACCAAACCAACAAGTGAATCTGCAGTGAGCAGCACGGGAGACCCGATGCACCACAAGCGCTCCAAAATGAAACCAGAGGAAGAGTTGCCGAGTCCGGGCGCAGTGAGCGTGCAGGTGAGGGTCGTCCACACTCATGATGCAAATACGTCCTTCTGCTGTTTTCATTTTTTTTTTTTACCTTTTTCCACTAGTCCAGATAATGACTGAGAACAAAAGAGAAGCTCACCGGCCCCAGTTTGCATTTATTTACCTGCATCTGGCTGTTTCCTCGGTGTTTCCCACCGCGCTCTTATCGGCCGCTGTTTCCGAAAGCAAAACAATTCATTGATCTCTTGGGAGACGAGGAGGAAATTGTTTTTGCTTTTGTTTAATCAAAATTTTAAGTGGCTGCAAGGAGAAATATGATAACAGCAAGTGTTGGTATCTGCGGGAGAAACCTTATTAGAGTGGATATTCAGGCGGCGGCGGATTCAGCCTGAGGTTTTGAGGGGTGGGAGTCCACCAGACTCCTCGCCGCTCCTCTCAGCCGGCCGACTGTGACAGTGAAATATGTCTTGGCTAATAGAGCGACCTACAGCAGGAAACAGGGGGTTAGGTTCCTCAAACGCTCGCCCCCAGTCCTGTCGTATAACAACCCCCCAAAACACAGAGCGGGGCTTTCAGCGCTACATTTCCGCTCTGCACACTTTTTTCCCCCCAGGCAGCCAAACAAGGCCGGATTCACAGGGTGTGACCTTAGATGTAAACCAGCAGGGCAAGAAGAAATGGTTGAAAATGACAGATTTGGACTGACTGGTTTTTCTCTTTTTTTTAAATATCTGTCTTTTTAAACATTTATTTTCACAGCGTTGTGCTCGTATTTTGCACTAGAACTTTTTCCACTGTTGCTCCTCAGGATCACCCGGACGGGATGACCCTGGTGAAGGAGGAAGGGGACAAGGACGAGAGCAAGCAGGAGCCTGAGGTGGTTTACGAGACAAACTGCCACTGGGAGAACTGTTGCCGCGAGTTCGACACGCAGGAGCAGCTAGTACAAGTGAGCAATGCACTTCTTTTTTTTTTTTCTTTGTAAACGGCTCGATTGTCTGCAGAAAGCTTTCCTGTACGCCTCCAAACCTACAATATCCATATCCTGAAATATTGTGAATTGATTTCAACAGGAACACAATAAAAACCCCATTGAATCAAGGTTCTGCTTGCTGCTGTTCAGCAGATGTTTCGCAGTTCTTCTCCAGCACCAGCAGTTTCTTGTAGGGAAACAAGTCTACTTTAAGATGGCTGACAACCCACATTAAAACTCACCACAAACCTCTTGGTCTTTGAACGCTGCGAGCTCAGGAGATCCCAACCGCTCACGCCGCCTCCTATCAGGCCAGAGCCGCGCGGCCTGCGCGTCTGCGCTGCAGGCGGCTCGACTGGCGCTGCTGCTGGATTCCTGATCGGATCCAGGGACAGTGGTAATGGGCCCAGAAGCCGGAGAGCGCATCTCAACAGCTGAGCGCCGCTAACTGATTTGGCGGGTTAAGCCTCCCGGAGTCGGGGCGGCAGCTTTGTGCACAACACTGGACCTTCCTCCTGTCCTGTTATCACGGCTCGCACAGAGCCCGGGAGATGGATGGCTCACTCGCGGTCAAAGCCAAATATTAATGACATTATGCCCGCCCGCGACCCCCTCCCCCCCCCGCGTCCTCCCCCTCTACTTAGTTCTGCTGCTCTATCGCGGCCTCTGAACCGCTCGCCCGTCGGCCCTCTGAGGGAGCACACTGAAGTTGGAGAAGTGGTGGAAATACACCAATATGACGCTGTGAACAAGGGACGCCGAAGTGCATCCACACACACACACACACACACACACACACACACACACACACACATGAAACACACATCAGCACACATCTGATAGAACGATCCCCGGCTCTCCACAGCTGTCTATCTGCCGTCTTGACATTGCAATCCTCAGCCGCGGTGGTAACCCCTATCTATAATTGATATCCTCAGCGCGGAATGGGCTGCCTCCCGCGTTTGAAGGGTCTCGGCTCAAAGGTGGAGAATCTTGACAACTTCTTGCCCCTGTTTTCAGGGGGCGGGACGAGCTGAGGCGGTGGGAGAGGAGGCGGGAGGACGGCTGCGTGATAGAGGGGGAAAGCGCGCTCACTTCCGTCCCCCTCCCCCCCTTCCCCCTTGCTGTAATCACGGCAGGTGGCCATCCGAGCAAAACAGTCCTCGTCCTCGCTCCTCGTGCGCCATCCTGCCCGAACAACCCCCCCCCCGCCCCTTCTTTCCCTTTCTGTTTGACTTTCCCATGTTGCGTTATATTTCAAATTTCCCATTCACATGCAGATATGCAGAGAGATGCCAATAAAAGTCCTCGCCTACAGAATCCGTGCCCTCTAATTCAGCAGAGCGGACGAGCAAGCGCTCTTATCTCCCCCCCCCCCCCTGTAATAGGATAAGTACAGTATTTGGACCACAGTGGCTCTTCTCACACACTGGGGGGGGGGGGGGGGTTTGGGGGTTCCATATAACCAAACAATGGAGCGTCCCTTCCCCCTTGTACTTGTCTTCTGAAATGGCTTTAGGGGAGAAAAACATGATGAAAAGTCTCACTGGTTGAAACCACATTTTAAACGAGCAGCTTTTGCACAAAGTTAATACTCGACGATTAGAATATGGGACGGGCCGCGGTGCGTCTGCGTCATCGGAAAAACGCACCCCGGAAGCGTTAAACGCGACAGCCGCGCTGATTCAAACACCCCCTTTTTCCCCTTTGTGGTTTGGCCTAATTTTAGAATTAAGCCTTCACACCACCCTCATCGCTCCCCACCTTGTTGAAAAGCTCCTCAGAAACACGCCTCTACCCTCTCAGGCCGGCTCTCACCACGACATGCCGCCGCGCTCCTTTATCACCCGCGTTAAAGCGCTCTCGGTGCAGCCGATAAGATAAACATCAGATCTGTGCAATTTAGCTCACTTATCTGGCCTACCCAGTCAGCAGAAGCGAGGCGGGTGTCAATTTTAGTTTCCCATGTTTACTTCATTTATTATATTTCAACTCTCTATACCTCTCCGTCTCTCTCGCCGCGCTCTTTCTCTGGGCATTTCCTCTCTCTCATTTTCGCTTTCATTTCTGTTTCTCCCTCCCCCTTTTTTCCCCTTGAAGGGAGCACTTTTAAAGATAAGGCCTGGTGGCTTCTTTAATGTCTCTCTTGAAGTGGGCTTTGTTCACTCTTTTTTTTTTTTTTTTGTCGCTGGAGATGCCAACCCCACACTCCCATAACTGCCCAATATGGCCTCGCTCAACAAGCTTTTATTTTCCCATTGATGTGTTACTGATGCGGCGCAGTTCCCTGGAACAGGTGTGGTGTAAAAAAGCATCTTTGTTAAATAAAAGTGGTGCCAAATTTCAATCTGCATTCAGTTGGTTGTTTCTATTTCAGGCTTGCTAAGGCTGTTTTAGGGTGAGACGGGGGGGGCGCTGATGGGGTAGGTGGTCTGAGTCTGAGTGTGTTCTCGCAGCTCATCAGCCCCCCCCTCCGCAGTCTTACCACCCGGTTCCAGGTCGTCTACATAGGTGGCGCTTGTTCTTCGATGGGGAGCCGGCTCTCCCTCGCCGAGGCGGCGGCGGCGGCGGCTGCGCGTCTCCCCCGGTGTTAAAGGCAGATAAACGCGGGCGCAGTTTGAAGGCGTCTACCCCCCCCACCCCCCCCCGCCCCTACCCTCCCCCCTCCGGCTGTTGGCGCAGGCTTTTAATTGGTAAAATGCAGATTTTTCTTGATCAGGAGAAGGATTAGGTCGCTTATCTGTCAAGAGTATCTCACTCTCAAGATGAAAAGACTGTGCTGAATTACACACGCCAATTCCAGCTCCCTGCCCCCTGCTCGCTCGCATCCTCCCTCCTACCTTCGCTCCACTCCATTTTACATCCTCCCTCCTTCTTCCCTCCCTTCTTTGCCTCCCCCCCCCCCCCCCTCCCCCACCCTCCATCTCTTTACACAAAGCACTTCAGCAACTGACATCACAAAAGAGCATATGATTTATTAGGCGGTGTTTGATAAAGCTAAACGGTGTTGCGGGTCCCACAGCTTAGTGAAATTGCCCTTGTAAACAGGCCCTCTTTTCATGCACGCTCGCATTCTAATGCATGAGGGCTGCGTCCCAGAGAGAGTTTGATAAGGAGACATGGAGACGGAGGCTAAAGTGGGCAAATGCCGGGAAATAAGGGGAGAGGAAAACAAAAAAAAAGATGGGATTACAGTAACGTGTGGAGAGATCTGCTTGAGTGCAGAGGGAGAGAAATCCTTATGAATCAGAATTTTGGAGAATACAGAAAAATAAATGTTAAATTGTTTGTGTGCTTTAGTGTTATTTATATGTACGTGTCTTTGCCTGTCTCCCATGCAGCAGGGTGTATATATGCATATATATATATATATATATCATACGGCTTCAGTGTCCCCCAGCGTCCGTGTCCCCGGCGCTCCCTGTCGTGCGACTCCCTCCTAAATCCATCTTGGTGGCGTTTTTACAGTTGTTGGCCGATAAGCTGGCAGGGGGAAGATGAATAACCTGCCGCGCCGCCGCTATCAGCACCTGTTTGTCGATTTAGCCGGCCGACGGGGCCTGTCTGCTCAGCATGGAGATTATTGATTCAATAAGAATTGCCATTAGATCACGCCATTAGGTCCCCCCCCCCCCCCCCCGCTGTCTGTCCCCCTCTCTGTCAGCTCGGAGGCCCATGCATCACCCCCCGTCAACGACCTCCTCCATTTGAACAAACGGGGGTTGCGGGTGTGTGTCCGTCGGCGTGTTGGTGCCAGCCACCCGCGTGATCCGCCGCCGCCGCCGCCGCCGCCGCGCTCTCCCATCGCTCTCGGCCCGGGGGGATATTGAACGCTGCCGGCGGCAGAGCGATTGCTTGCCACGGGGATTCCCTCTCGCGGAGAGGGAGAGGAGGGAGAAGACGACTCAGGCTTCCTGAGGCTCGGGCCGAGGCGGGCAGCAGATCAATCTTGGGGGGGAACTTCACTAACGTCCGCGGCCGTCCGAGTCTCCAATCATTTTCCCGTGGAATTAGTCTTGTTTTGTCACTTTAGAATTAAAAAAGTGTCAAGTGAGAGTAATGGAGGTCCATTGCGGATGTATTAATGTCAATTTTACTCCTTGCTTTTGCTGTCGCACCCTGCTGTTACTGCGCTCACTCATTTGTCGCCCCCCCCCTACCCCCCCCCCCCCCCCCCCCTCTTCGGTGCTGATGGGAAATGAGTGCGCGCTGGTCGAAAACGTCTTGGGAAAAGAAAGATTTTCTCTCTCGTAGATGTCACGGTTACGGTTACACGCGGGGGTCATGATCTGGCCAGTGGGGCGGGGGCAGCGGGAAGGCACAGAGATGCCATTGTCAGAGCCGTGTCATGCCTGGGGGAGGACTGTCCCCGAACGCTTTATTTGCTTTGGTGCTGCATGTTTTATAGCTCAACAATCTTTGCGAGGAAGAGCTCAAAGAAAGCACCACCCCCCCCCCCCCCCCCCAGACGTTTAAGAGCATTTAAAGTCAAGTCTCTGTTTATCGCCCTTCCTTCCCTCCTGTTTCTGTCCGTCGCTCTTCATTCACCCCCCCGAGGTAAAAAGACTCCTCTCCACTGCTCTGGAATGTAATAATACCCGTTTGTACTGCTCAGGATATTGTCTCTGTCTCCGTGGCTTTAAATTGCTCCCTAAAATGCACTTCAGAGGCCTACGAAGGGGAGCCAGATGTCGACTTTGTCCCCAAAGGCTCTGCGGTCCTTCATTCCTCTCTAACATCCACCGCTACCCCAAGTTTCACAAGTTGGCCGGTGAGGGAAGCGGAAGGAGGCAATGGGAGATGGAGAAGGACCGCGTGGCTGGAGCTGTGACGCCGCGCATCCAGGCGCCGCGACTGAACTCTAGATTTCTCGGCCCGTCTCCTCAGCTCCCTCCCGCCTCTCCTCCCCTCCTTCCTTAGCCTGACATTGTTGCCACGGCAGCACAACTGTCAGCGCTTGTCACAGCGGGGCGAGGGCCCAATATGATACGGGGTGACAGGTTTTTTATTTCAAAAAATCCTGTTCCGATCGGACCCCGAGACTCACGAGTCAGGCGGAGAAAGAGAATGACTGAAAAAAAGAGAGAGAGGGAAAGAAATGAAATGAACACATAAAACGATGCAGGAAAGTGAATGTTTTTATTTCCCTCTCGAGCTGCAGAGCAAAGAAATTCCTCCGGCTGAACAACAAATCAGTGTCACGGCCAAATAGTGTTCCACTTTGGCTAAAGTGCTTTCATCTTCTCTTCTAGCACATCAACAATGACCACATCCACGGGGAGAAGAAGGAGTTCGTGTGTCGATGGGAGGAATGCTCTCGAGAGCAGAAGCCCTTCAAGGCGCAATACATGCTGGTGGTCCACATGCGCCGACACACCGGGGAAAAGCCCCACAAGTGCACAGTAAGGAAACTGCAATTTGCCTTCCCGCGTTTGCAGGCGAAGGGCTTTTTTTTTTTTTTACATGTGTGAGATTCAGGCCGCGTGAGTGAAGTGCCCTTCTCCCTCGCCCCGCAGTTCGAGGGCTGCGCCAAGGCCTACTCCCGACTGGAAAACCTCAAGACTCACCTGCGCTCGCACACCGGAGAGAAACCGTACGTGTGTGAGCACGAAGGCTGCAACAAGGCCTTTTCCAACGCGTCGGACCGGGCCAAGCATCAGAACCGAACACACTCGAACGAGGTACTGAAAGAAACCGCCGCCTTTTTGACTTCGCGTGCGTTGGCGCGCTCTTCTCACCCGCCGCGCGTCCTTTCCTTCCTAGAAACCGTACGTGTGTAAAATCCAGGGCTGCACCAAGCGCTACACGGACCCCAGCTCCCTGCGCAAGCACGTGAAGACGGTGCACGGGCCGGAGGCGCACGTCACCAAGAAGCAGCGCGGAGATTACCCGCGCCCGCCGCCCCCGCGGGAGCACGGCGGGGGCGGCGGCGGCGGCCAGGGCCGGTCGCCGGGGCAACTGCCCCTGGGTGGGTACACGGACCAAAGGGAGTACAACCATGCTACCTCAAAACAGGATGAATGTCTACAGGTCAAGTCCATCAAGACAGAGAAGCCCATGGTGAGACTTTATTCATTCATTTACTCATTCATTTCATTTGCTACTAATTCCTTTATATTAACATAGCTGGTTTGAACTACTACGTTCCTGTGGGATGTAACATTGAAGGTGGGGCGTGCACGTTTAACACTGACTCCTTCTAATGAATGCACTTTCTCTCTCAATCCAATGCTTCGGCATTTCTCTCCTTCCCTTTCTAAGGACAGTGGGTAATCAGGTGAGATAGGTATCCCTTCACATTGCACGTAAATATTCTTTCTCACTGTTTCCCGTCTCGCTCATCGTGTAACTGTCTTTTCTCGTCCCACATCACACGTGCTTGACTTTCACCCCCCCGCCCCTCCCCGAAAAAAGAAAGATTTGTTCTCATTGGAAGTTTCTGTCATCCCACACATTCATAAAAAACGCTTATTCCACTCATTTCACATCGCTTTGAAGAGGGGCGATGGTGTTTGCCAAAGGGGAAAGCATGTTCTTTCGGAGCGATGCCCGTGCCGTGAGGGCGCTGAAGCCGTGCCCGCTACGGCCCAGGGGTCCGCCGCGCAGCCAACTTCGTTCGGCGGCAGACAGGGCGAACAATGTCCGCGCTTGATGCCAAAGAAAGTTAATTCCGTCGTTCCTCAGTGCAACGCAGTTCCTCAAACTCAGTCAACAAACAAACTCACACAAGAGGCCTTTTATCCTCGTTTGCCTGTCCTCTGAAAACAACACAAACATGCTTTCTCTTTTCTCTCTCGTTGGGCGTGTTTGTCTGGACCGGCCCACGGGGAGGGTGGGGGTGAGAAGGGGGGGGGGCATTACTCATGCCCCAATAATGTACAAAAGTTTCAAACATCAATGCGGCAGTTGATCGTTTGGTTCGCGCAACCAGCTCACGCTGCCATGACGACGCAAGAAACTGTCTCTCGTTCCCTGAAATAAACTCTCTGAAATAATCACCGGCGTGTACTTTCCTCCTCCTCTGTGCCCGTCAGACGTCTCAGCCAAGCCCTGGCGGTCAGTCTACATGCAGCAGTGACCAGTCCCCCGTCAGCCACTATCCCTGCAGTGGAGTCCAGCTTGCTGTGAGCGCCGGACGCTCGCTAGGGGAGGGGCTGGAGGAGGACGAGGAGAAAGAGGAAAACGAAGAGGAGGAGGACTGCGTGGGCGAGCGGGCCCCCATCATGGACTCCACAGTCTCCACGGCGACCGCGGCCATGCTGACCCTGCAGGCGAGGCGGAGCGTTGGCCGCCCGCTGCGCTGGATGGAGCACATGAAGATGGAGAGGCTGAAGCAGGTGAACGGAGCGCTGCCCAGACTGGGGCCCCTGTCCCCTACACCCCCCCCGAAAGGTTCCACACTACCCAACATCCTGGGGAAGGGTAAGGCTCATTTTAAGTTCCACCATTAAATAATAATAAATGATGTAAATGAATGTAAAGTGGGGATGAGAACATTTAGCCTGAATGCTCTTAACGGGTTAAACCCTTTAAACTGTGCAACCTTCACAAAATTAAAATAATAAATAAAAGCATGTAGCTTCCTTATTCCCACACGGGGCATCTTTGACCGCGGTGAAATATCCCCTTTGCAGAGAATTCAAACATCACCACAGATTTGTGTTTAAATCCGGCTGTGAGAAATAAATTATCCCCGGATTCCATCTTCCCCGTTTGGTTGCTGGAGCGCTCAGGCAAAACAGATGCTTAAAATCTACTGTTCCGCTGGAAAATGGTATCAGAACCATATCAAGCCGTATATCATATCGGGGGGGAGGGGGGAGAGCACGTAACGTTGTTTCACGGCCAAACAGCGCCTGTTGTCCTTGCTAACATCTGTTTGAGGGATCTCTCCCCGCTTACAAATGTTTGGCTCGTTCCCTTTCATCCTCCGGTAATCTGCCTCGTGTGCTGTCCGAACCTTCCTCATTCCTCTCCCCCCCCCTGTCGGTTCCTCCGCAGGTTCCTGTCTGGGCAGGCAGTGGGGGGTGTCTGCTACGCAGCCGCCTGCTCACGCTGAGCTGGGCAGCACGGAGCTCACGGTGCTCAACCTGCTGCGCGACCGGCGCGACAGCGGCGGCAGCGCCGCCAGCTCCGCCTACCTGAGCAGCAGCCGGCGCTCCTCCGGCATCTCCCCGTGCTTCTCCAGTCGGCGCTCCAGCCAGGCTTCCCAGAGCGAGGGCACGGCGGCGGCCGCCCACCACCACCGCCGCCTCCACAACCTCAGCTCCTCCGACTCTTACGACCCCATCTCCACGGATGCCTCGCGCCGGTCCAGCGAGGCGAGCCATTACGGGGGCACGGGGGGAGGGGGCGGGGGGGGGCTCTCGGGCGGCAGCTGCGGAGGCGCGGGCGGGGTGGGTGCGGCGGGCTCACGGGGGATGCTCACGTTAACGCCAGCGCAGCACTACCACCTGAAGGCCAAGTACGCGGCGGCGACCGGCGGCCCGCCTCCCACGCCCCTCCCCAACATGGAGCGCATGAGCTTGAAGACTCGCATGGCCATGATGGACGAGGGTGGCAGCAACCAGTCCTTGCCGCCTCTAGTCCGGCCGCATTGCTGCGGCGACGGCGCCAACGGGTACGCCAACGGGTACGCGGGTCACGCGGGTCACAGGAGGAGGGTCCTCTATCCGGGCGAGGGGCCGCTGAATGGGAACCGGAGGGCCAGCGACCCGGTGCGGACGCAGGCCGGTGACATGGGCAGTCTGCCCCCGGTGCAACGCTTCAACAGCCTTAACAACCTCCACCCTCTGCCGCCTCTGTCTCATCACTCTACGCCCGAAGCTCGCAGCTTCAGCTTGCAGAACTACACGCGCTCGGAGGGCAACCTGCAGAGAGGCCTGCAGCACTCGCCGTACACCCCGAGCATCGCGGAACACGCAGCCCTGGAGGCGCTGGCCATGGAGGACGAGGCCGGCCTGTTGCTGGGGGATGAGGACATGCTCCCGGACGACCTGGTGCAGTATCTCCACTCCCAGGCGCAGGTGGACGGCGGCTCCTACATGCACATCGAGGAGCAGATAGCTTCTAGCCAAAGGGACGCCTCCCATCCACCGATGGAGGAGATGGGACAGATCCAGGCGGCAGGGTTGGACATGGGCCTCGCCGGGTCCCACGGTCTCCTCCAGCAGCAGCAGACGGCAGAGAGGACGAGCCCGAGCAAGCTTCCCATCCAGTGGAATGAAGTGAGCTCCGGGAGCGCCGACAGGTCCCCTCAGAGGGAGCAAATCCACCGGGCGCAGTGCGGGCGGTGGCCGC
This sequence comes from Gasterosteus aculeatus, assembly GCF_964276395.1. Taxonomy (NCBI): domain Eukaryota; kingdom Metazoa; phylum Chordata; class Actinopteri; order Perciformes; family Gasterosteidae; genus Gasterosteus; species Gasterosteus aculeatus. The sequence continues at coordinate 17,959,598 of NC_135708.1, forward strand.
CCGCTGAACATGGACCCGTACCTTTTGGTAGGTTCGGAAACATGGTGGTGCAGCAGCAAGTGCCCCTTGATTTCCAGAACAGTTGTGTCCAGGCCAACCAGTCCCAGGGTGCTTGTTTCGTTAACCCCGCGGTGAAGCTGGAGACGCCGCCTAACTCCTGCATGGAGATGAGAGGCTTCGGAAGGCCCAACTTCGCACAGATCATCGACGGGCCTCTCCAGCAGGGCTTCAAACATCCGCCCCCCGGCGGACCCCCAAAACAGAGCTACTTCCAGCAGAACCACAGCCAGATGGGGAGCAACCTGATCCTGAGCAGGTCCTCCGTGGACATCCTCCCGAGTGTCTCCCAGGGAGCCGCTGCTCACCACAACCGGCAGATCCACGTCCCTCGGCCGCCCGACGGTTACAGGAACTCGGCGAGGATGCAGCAGTATCTCAACGCAGAGACCTCCGGTGAAAGCCAGGCTGGTCTAAACAAGCAGCAGCAACTGCAGAGGAGTGGGGACCACTGCTCGCTTGCACATCAGGTGTCTGGGCTGAAACTGGAGGCCTCCGACCACGGGTACTTGGAGCAGGGCTTTGGCGACTGCCTCTCTTACGCACCGCTGGACTGCAAGGCCTCCCCGTTCCCCGTCCTGGAGGACCAGTGCTTGCTCAACTCCATGGTGGAGTCCGCGGGCCAAGTTGTCGGCGGCGGCGGCGGAGGAGGGAACTCGGCCGCCCTCCTGTCCCCCGGCACGGACCAGGTGACCAGCACAATGGAGGGCGCCGTGCCCGGGATATTAGACGACGGGGTGGGCCTGGACTTTGGCGCCATGCTGGAGGACGGCTATGACCAGGGTAGCCTGGTCTCGGGTGTGTTGAGTCCCTCCATCTTCCAGGGCCTGTCCAGGACGTCGTCGCGCCTGACCACCCCTCGGGCGTCGGCGGCCTTCCACAGCGTGGCCCCCGGCTTGAACAACATGGCCATCGGGGACATGAGCTCCCTCCTCACCACGCTGGCCGAGGAGAGCAAGTTCCTTGCGATCCTTCAGTAGCTGCTCTCTCTCTCTCTCTCTCTCTCTGCTTTCTCCTCGCTTAGGAAAAAATGGAAAAAAAAAGGACGAGAAAACTCTGGTGTATGTGAAGATTAAGACCAAAGTGGCAATTCAGAGAACTTTATCGTGTACTTATATTGTTGTGGAAAAGGCCGTTGCCAAACCCGTTTATTTTGTAAAAATGTCATCCCACACAGAAATGGGATGTGTCCAAATGATGTATAGATAAATAGTTATATTCCTTTTGTGGAATGTGGGCTATTTTTGGAAGCTCTTTTGTGTGAAGGTGAGCAAAGGTTCACTTCTTTAAAACAGTATTCTGTGTATTGTCACTGTGTTTTGCTGTACACACTGTCGGTAAAAATGCATGTAATAATAATAATAATAGGGTGATAACACAGAGCAGCCCGCGTGCCAAGTATCTCCCCCCTCTGACTCCACAGGTACATTTCCAACATTGATTTAACAGGCCCCCGATGATAACTTTAAGGTTCATAACAAGTGGCGTATTTACATTTGTTGTCATTCGGTTTGTGCGTTATTTCCGTGAACCTGTAAATGTTTCAGTGCTTCTACCAAGTTTTACCAAGTGGTGTTTTTGTCAAGAGTAACTGCAAGTACGGTATCGAACACATCCGCGTCTTCAAGACACCACTGACAGTCGTCTCCTTGATGTCTTGATTTAGTTTTTTTTTCCGGAAAGGTACTCACATGTGTATATAACAGTGTTTTTATATTCCGTTTGTGGTAATCTGATTGTTGACGTTGGATTGCACGGTTACTCGGAGCCGACATGAAAGTGGACGTTTCTCTCCTCGATGATCAAAGGTCCCATTTGGTGCTTAATGTGTGCGCACACACAGATGTAGGTATGAGTTCTTCACTATGATGATCATTATGGTAAATGCTGTAAAGTGACATGTTTCGTTTCATAGGAAATCGTCGGTATTGTTTTCTCCAAAGCTCTTAAATTCAGAATGTGTACGGCCGTCACGTGTTGCAGTGACTTTGTCAACAGTGTTCGTATCGCCTCGCGGTCTGATGCGACTGAGCACAGATCTTTGAGTAGTTTACCTTTCGCTCAGCGTCAAAGCAATGAGGTACAAATTGTTTTATTGTCCTTTGGTCATTTTTGTAGCTGTGCATTATTGGTGTTTTTTTTTTCTTTCTTTTTTTCTTCAAAGTAGAAATCCTTTCCTTTGAAAGAGGGAAATCACATTGGGGTATGTGCCTTATACGTATCTGCCTGTCGGTTAAGAGAAAGATCACTGCCAATCTTCCGTTGTGAATTATGAAAAAAGAACATGTAAAGTGTCTTGTGAGGCCTGAACAAAAAAAAAAAGACTAAATGACAGAACATTTATACGAGAAAAGTCTTGACTATCAGAAAAGTGCAGATTTGCGAAATGCATTCTGCTTTTCTTAGATTTTGTTTTTATGTTTTCACAGTCTTTGTGCTCTTTTATATATAATGTGTAAATACAGTACTCTTTCTGTAGGTTTAGCAGAGGAAACGGGGAGTATCCTGGGGCAAATAAAGAAATGACTTTGAGAGCACGGATTCCCAGGCAGAGGCCAGAAACATCTGGCCCAGAGCGGAGCATCCAGTGCCCAGCACTGCCCCTCCGCTCTTTTATAACTGACTACAAATGTTTGTATGGTTTTAATAAAAACGAGAAACAAAATAAAAACAAAAATACATTTGTCTCCTTTCTTCTTGATGCTGTACGCTGGTTTAATAAATGAAACATGCTTGTTGGAGTTAAGATTCTATTTCTATGAAGACAACCAAGAACATTTAAATAAACACGCATGTGAAATTGAAGTATAATTGTATTTTTAAGCACAGAAGTATAATCCCTCAAAGTCCCAAGGTCAGTCCTCATCAGTGACTTTAGAGAAACTGCAGAACGTCCGACGCCCTCTTCTGATCTTTCCCAGAAACTACAACTGCAGGGTAAGACGGGAGCGAAGCGACGCGGGAACGTCCTCATGAATCTAATGGCGCGACTGTGCAGTGGGTTGTTTGGGTGGAGGTTCACCATGTTGAGATTAAAGCCAGCAGGTGGAAGAGGGCCGTGTAGCCCGCCAGCTCACATCAGAAGCCCCTTTTATCGGCTCCGCGCAGCCAAAGAGCTCTCGCATCCGTCCCCAACTTTCCTAAGTGACTCCCCCATTATGCTTTTTAGCAGCTCAACACAAGTGGGATCATTTGACACCGTTAAGACTTTCCACCGCGCAGATGGAGCATTAGAGAAATTACACCGAACCGCTTACAAGATGGACCGTTTTCCCGCTTCCAATGCCGCGAGGCAGCAGCAAGGTCTCCTCTCGCTCTTCTGCCATCTTCAAAATGCACTTAGCGGAGTAGAAGTTCCCATAAAAACACCTAATTTCACGAGGAACGAGTTACTGAGGAACAGGATGTTCAGGACATTATGTAATTCAGCATGCCAACGTGTTGGGGGTTAAATGAAGAAAGGGGGGGGGGTTCGTGTATATAATAGGAAATATTTTATTACTAAAAAGTGTTCTTACTGAAGGTTCTCTTCCAGCAGTGTTTCCACAACTATTCTTTATTGAAATCACAAATTCCTTTTACCACTTAATGGGAGAAAAAAAAATTAATCACACATGAAAGAACAGTAACTATGGACTATATACAACATCGGGAGAGGAGAGTTACAGGTGTGGCTTCAATAGGCCCACATTGTCGGGTGTTGTGGCGCACTAGGCTCATACAGGAGGCACTTGAATGTGAGAGCCTTGAGAGCCAGGACCGAGCCAGAGTGCTGGATGGGGGAGGGGAGGGGGGGGTGTAGAAAAAAAAAAACATGGACATGTCCAGCAACAGAAAACAATGATTTCCTGCTTTGAAAAAGGAAAATATGGTTCAAGGAGTACATTTATTCCTTCAATTCAGACTTCAAAGCCTGAAGACTTGGTTAGAGGGGGGGGGGCTGATGGACAGAGCATTTACACAGTTCTGCACCACAGAAATCTAGAGCACAAAGGGTGCACATTCAAAAGCATGCATCGCCCCACAATGACAATTGTGGTTTAAAAAAAACAAAAAAAACAACCTGTATTTTAGTCTGAAATTACGACAAGACTCAACCGTCTGCTGCTTGAAATTGTTAATGTGATTGACAAACAGTATTTACAGGAATTATATTCTTTTAAACATCTTTCACGCCAATCGCAGTTTAATTAAAAAAAGGGAGGGAAAAAGAAGTGTCCATAACTGCATCGTCGGGTGTGAGGGGAAAATCAATGTCTTAAAGGAGGGCTACCATTTCAATGCTCTATTTACAATAAAACGCAATCGTGAATTCATAAACAAAATAAAAATGAGGAAGAAAACAAAACTCCCGTCTGTGGGCGGGCTGCTTCTCTGCAGAGTGCGTTCCGGTCAGAGCTGGTTTAGTGGTCGGTTCTTTGTCTGCTCTGCGGGTGCGTTTGGGGTCTCAGATCTTCTCCTGGATGAAGGCGTGCTGCAGGGCCTGGTTGATGGTGATGCGCTTGGCCGGGTCCAGCATCAGGGTGCCGTCCAGCATGTCCTTCAGCAGCATCACTTTCTTCCTCTGGTCCTCGGGCAGCCGCTGGCCTCCTATCATGTCCACCAGCAGGTCTTTGGTGGGGTTGATGGTGCTCATCACGGTCACCTTCTCCTGTCGGGGGCAGAGAAGCAAGAAGTGAAGTTGAATGAAAAATGACGGGAACCTTTTTAATGTGCATCAAATACTCATCGTAACACCCAAACAGCCACTTAAGTACATTTCACATTTATTTAAAGTCATTTGGGAAAGTGGGAACGCCTTACCCTCTCTGTCACTTTGTCTACTTCAATGTACAGGAAGTTCAAATTGGAATCAAAGTGCTGGTCTTTGAAGAGGCCTTTACGGATCATCTGAGGAAAGAGATCCACAACATTGCATCAGCCATAAACAACTCACCAGGAGAGGGAAACAACATCCGCAGGAACTGCAGTGACATGATGCAATTTTACCTTGTTGGGCATCTTCCCCTTGAGGTCCATAGCGAGTTTGATCATGTGATTGTTAGAGGATCCGGGGAAGAGGATTTTTCCAGTGTAAAGCTCGTATAAGGTGACGCCGACCGACCACATGTCAATCCCATAGTCGTACGGCTTCCCTATGACTGAGGAAGAGACAAAACGTGAGCGCGGTCCGCTTTCAATCGCCACCGGTTAATTGGAGATTGATACAAACAAAGCAACTCACTGATCTCTGGAGCTCTGTAGAACCTGCTGACCAGGTACGGGGTGATGTCGTTGTCAGCGACGTGGGACGCAGAACCAAAGTCACAAAGCTTCAAAATAGTCTTTGACTCGTTCACCTTTAAAAAGGACACAGACGCACAAGGTCATGACATATGTCATTCTACGGTGTGAGTGGATTTTGTGGAATCGGGTATTCACGGCGTACCAGGATGTTGTCCGGCTTGATGTCGGCGTGGAGTATGTTGCATCGTTTCAGCAGCTTGAGGGCCAAGAAGAGCTGCTGACTGTAGGAACGCACAGCCTTGATGTGGAGCCCGACGTCTTTACCGTATTTCTTCAAGACCTCCCGCAAATTCATGCTACGAGAAAGCAACCGGCAATTACATGAATGCTGCCAACAGCGGTGGAATGACAAGACAGGAGGACCTTTTCCTCTTCCAGTACCTGAGAGGCTCAAACACCAGACAGAGATGCTGCTTGTGGTAGAAGTGCCTGAAGAGGCGAAGGCAGTGGAACTTGTCATCAGGATCAGCGTCATTCAGCTTCTTGAGGAATTCTAACTCTTTCAAACCGGTCTTCTGCCTGTTAACCACAAGAACCACGTTGTCCATCGATATAAAACCTCAAGCCCACATTCACAGAAACACTGGCTTTCCAAGTGTCTATACTTGCTTTAAAAGTCAAGTATATATATATATTTGTTTTTTTTAAAGGAGGAATGACTCACATGAGCTCGTTGTTGCGGATGATCTTGACTGCCACCTCCTGGCCGGCCCTGGCAGTGTCCCTCGCTCGGATCACGTTGCTGAACACCCCCTGGCCGGTGTAGCCATAAACGTCATAGCGCTTGTCTAGCGTCTCCCCGATGTTCACCCCTAAACAACAGAAGACAAGGCCGTTACTCCACTTAACGTTGCCGCGTGTCGCCGTGGCACCGCCCCCTCCGCACAGATCCACATAACGGATAAGGCAAGACGCTTACGGTAGTAACCCTCAGCATCTGTCCAGTTGTCCCTGAGGTTGGGGTTCTCCTTGAAGTCCTTCCCCACACCTGCTGCTCTCATCCTGGCATTCTGCAGAAACGACACCAACATGAGGTCAGTGGCTCATAACAGCTGCTGGGACGCTTTAAGTGTTTTCTCTCATCTCTCAGTCGCACTTGAAACGTGAGATGAAGGGAAAATGAGAGCCACTAAAATGTGGATTTGCGTAAATCCCGGGAAAAAAAAGAAAAAAAAGAAATACTCACATCAAAGTCAGCAGCAAACATGTCATCTGACTCTGTAAACATGTCGGGCGCTGAAGGCTTCTTCGGGTTGGCTCCTGAAACAAATAAAAACAAAACAACAAGGCAGTTTTAGTGTCTAATCATCCACCGGGTCGGGAAACCGAATAACTGGAAGGTGTTTGATTCACATACTCTGCTGCAGGTGGCAGAGAGACTCAGGCTTTGGATTACAAGCCAGCAACTGAATGAACACATGACAGAAAGAAACAACATTAAAACCCCCGCAACACACACGAATCAAGCCACTAAAAGCCATTTCCGTTTAGTACTGTTTGGTCAGTATGCGCCATGAATGTGAAATCAGCCCTGAAAACTGCTGGTAAGGACAAAGATAAATGCACTGTTAGAGTTCCAAGAATGCAAAAGGGAGGGCTTTGCCTTTTGTAATTTGGACTTCCATCATATCGGCTGTTAACTGAGACACGACTGTACTGTGGGAACTGCATTGAAAAGAAAAAAAAAGAAGCCATTTTGCTTCCTATAAAAATGAAAGAAAGCTAAAGAGAACACAGGTGTCGGCTGCTGTGATCTCTCCACATAAGATTGTGGTTTTCAGTGTGGAGGGGAGCCGATGTTCTGACCCACTTCTCTACAGCGACTGTTCAAAGGTTCAAGTGGTGGGCGAAGCTGGCGTCACACGGGACGCGCTACACACCACCTACACACCCATTGCACTCCAACTAAGCTGTGGTCACGGTGAGGTGGACGATATCCCACCAGTGAAGAGTGTACGGCCAATGACGGACCCGTGTGTGTGCCCACATGCACATAAATATGAACTGTACTTCGGCGATATTCCACACACATTGTTGGAGGCAGGAATCGACCGTGCTGTTCATTCAGTTGGCCTTGCATGCCAACCGGTTTGGATGGTTCGGACCAGGACATTACCGTCTTTCTCCTGGGCGATGAGGTTGTGCTTGGCTTTGATGCTGGCCTCGAAGGTGTTGAGGTTCTCGCGCTCGTACTCCTTGACGTCGGCGGCGACTCGCTCTAGGATGTCGTCGGGTGAGGGGGAGCGGCTGCGCGTGCTGCTCTGGGGGCTGCTGGGCTCCGACATTGCGTTGCTGTCGTCAGTCCCCACCTTGTATTTCTGTGGCAGGAAACGGGAGGCCGTGAGAAACCGTGCGATAAAAGTCGCAGACATCGCCTGAGACATTTGTTCCACCATAAAGACTTAAGCGCTTCTTCACCGACAGAAGACCGAAAGTGACGTTGGGATGCAAACAGACCTGGACTATGGCCAAACGCTGCTGCCGGCGCTGTTCGATCAAAGCTTCTTCGTCTACCTCCTCTCCGTCAAAGTCCTCTAACCTGCAAACACAAACAAGGTTTAAAATAAAAAAGGCGCGTGTAGCAAAGTCTTTTATTAACCTCTTATAGATATCTTCTACTCACGGTTCTTCCTCTGAGGATTCCTTGTCGACTTTCATGCCCTCTGAGAGGCTGCCCTTGAACTTGTCCTCATCTCGGCTGCGTCTCCTTCGCCGTCCCCGGTCGCGGGACATTGAGCGGCGGTACTGTCGGAGCCTTCCGTACCGGTCTCTCTCCCCAGACCTACCAGGCATGCCACGTCGAGGAGGCACGGTTAATCATTCAACACGAGAGCGTCTTAAAACCATACAGAGTATACGCTGACAAACTCAGGTTCACTGTACGAAGGGAAAACGCTAACATGGGACTTAAGTCAAGACAAATGTATAAAAACTACAAAAAAACAGGGCTGCCTGATACAACTGAGGGAGACATCCTCTACTGCGAGCAGAGACTAGACTTCCTCACCTGTGTCCCAATGGAGATCTGCTCCGTCTGCGGGGGGAAGACCGGGAGCGTCGTCGTGGTGATGGTGGTGACCTCCGTCTAAAAGGCGAGCGGCTCATCCTGCGGCGAGCTGCTGCTCTGGGACTGTTGTCACGTGAGCGATCTCTGCCCGGCCCCGCGTCTGGCCGCAGGCGCTTCCTGTAGACACACCAGGAGTTAAAAGTGGACGCTCTGACCACCCAAACCATTCATACATCAACTCCCGAACATTTGATCCCTGCAGCATCAGTTAGAAACAGGCTACCATCCCTCTAACTCGTGTCACTATGAGAAGTTTTTAATGTCTAAACAGCTCTGAGCCCTGACCTCATTGGCGAGTCCTGCCTGTCGGCATCCCTCCTCCTGGCGTCCGGCGAGCGGCTGCGGGCTCTCCTGGGGGGAGACCTGATTTTGGACGGAGAGTAGCTCGGTTTCGCTGTCCTGTCTGAGGCACCTGCCGGCGGGTGGTGGGCGTCTCGGTGGCGAGGGGAAGCGCTGCGTTTCCTCATGGGGCTGTGAAGCCCTCGTCTGTGAGGGGAGCGGTTCTCCTTCCCTGAAGACGCATCCTTGGACGGGGACTTGGCGGGGCGCTTGTCCCGGTCGGCGTCCGAGCGACTCGGTCGCTCTCGCGCTGGCGATCTGGACCTTCGCCCCGCTCTCTCCTGGTTTGGTCTGTCGTCGCGCTGCGGGGAGGAACGTTTATCTGCGCGGCTGCCTTTCTGCTCTCCTCTCCAGGTGGTGGGGGAGTTGGACTTCCGGGCTCTCTCCTTGGACAGATCAGTGCTGTCAGAATGCTTTCGGTCTTTCGAGCGGCTTCTGCCGCGGCCTCTGTCTTTGACAGCTGTGTCCTTGGTGGTTTTGTTCACCTTGTCCTGCTTAGACTCCTTGGCCTGTCCCGGCCTCTCCGCTGACTTGCTGCGACTGCGGCGCTTGGAGCTGGACTTACTGGCCTCTGTTGATTCGCGTCTCGATTTGCCCCCTTTTCCCCCTCTGGGAGAAATGGGTTTACCTGAACTGACCCTTTGACGCGGTTCTCCGTTTCTGATCCTACCATCTCCGTCCTCTTCGGATCCGGAGTTATAACCCTGAAGGATGAGGCCCATTCCCGACTGGACCTTGCCCTCCATCAACTGGCTGTCCAGCTCAGCTTTGATCATGGCCCTCCGTTTCTCCAAATCCTCCAGCAGGGCCCGGTCGTCCAGGCTTGGATTCCCAGAGGAGGGAGAGGATTCAACCTTCTTGTGGGCGGAGGAGGCAAAGAGGGCAGCGGCAGCGGAGGGAGAGGGCGCCTCTTTGCGTTTGTGTTTCCTGTGTTTGTGACGATGCTTGCGTTTGCGGTCCTTGTCTTCATCAGAGGCATGTTTGTGTTTTTTGTGCTTACTACGATGCTTGTGTTTTTTCCTCTTGTGTTTACCGCTGCTGCTGTGATGTTTGGGCCCATCTTCTGTCTTCTCACCATTAGTCTCTGCCTGCTGGGAGAGAACAACATTTCAGCTCGACAACTCATGAAGGTGTAAAGATTATTACAAAGTATAGATGTATTTTCTCTTTATATGGTATATTGTATCAGATAAGATGAAACATGTGACCATAAAAGCACGTGTTTGAGATGCTGTTTTTCGGCAGTTAGAAATACATTTAAAAAAAAAAGGTTGACGGATTCAAAAATCTATGTCCATAGTTAATAGAAATTATACTTAATTCAGGGAAAAAATAAATACAAGGCAGACATGACCTACATATGAAATGACATGTGTTGTCAAGCTGTTGACAACGCCATGTGAAAAATAAACCAAGAGAATTATCTGACAGCTAAAACAATTTTCTACTTTTCCCATTATATAAACTAAGTTAATTACAACTAAGTTACAGGTAGGAATGGTTATATCAGAATCATGGCATCATACCACTGATGATATTTAGGTCTTGCTGTTGTCCATCCCTACCTCTTCCTCTTCTTCCCCCTCTTCCTCAGACATATCTCCGCTGTCCTCATTTCCACTTCTTTCTTGGATCTCCAGATCCTGCTTCCTGTTTAGAGAGATAAAAACATTGGGCGCACAATATTACACAGGACATGCTGTGAGGATTTGAGGATCCATATGAGTAATTGACAACAATGCAGCAGGAAACCGTGGTTAGCCCAATTCAAATCAGGATCTTATGAAGTTGATCAGATTACAGCCACGACACGATCGCTCCACAATAATGGTGTTCGCTTAATAAAAAAAAGAAGAAAAAGGGATCTGTGCTTTAAGTGATGACAATAATCCTCGGCCCATGACTCGTAGCTCCTATTTACAAGCGCTCTTCTGTTGTGCCTCCAACACATGTAACCATTGGCAACCACGGTGATCATCACTTTGGATGTCAAACAAATCATACATTTTTGGACTGCGGCAAAATCTACCATGGTCACTACAATACTCTGTAAAAAGGAGACTTGGAACAAATTCAAATAAAATGTGGTTTTATATTGCCGACAACAGCTATCTTCTTTCAGCATTAATTGGCACACACTTTACAAAAATGTTGTGAAATAAATGTACTGTATTACTGTCGTTTCAACACTTAACAAAGTTACAAGGATCGTTCAAAAGCAGTTTCTTGATCACTAGCGGCACAAGATACCGGGCCGGTTGACATTCGGCACAACATAGTTAACGTTACGTAATCTGCTAAACTGAGCTTTTATATATAATGAGTTAAAACAAGAATAAATGACCCCAACTTGTAGTGAGCTGTGGCTACCTATAAGTGTGGCAACAACACTTATTTTGTACCATGCAAACTTGACGTGTTCGCTTTTCCTCTGATCACGACCGCCTAAATGCTTTTCCTCCATTAGCTTGAACAAGCTAACCACTCTTAGCAAACTTGGAGCTAGCGAGCTTCATCCTCGGGTAACGTTAGCTTGTAGCTATGCTAACTGACTTTAAAGCATCGGTGCGTGCGACTAAATAAGAGTGTTTGACTATGTGATAGGATAACTCAACGCTATTTACGGTATTATAGTATGCGTGCGATGATGTGTAATGTTTCGTGCTATTCGTTGAACGGAACTTGATGCTACCTGAGCTAATTGAGCATTAGCTAGTTGGCTAAGAACGTTAGCCAGCGGTTGCTAAGTGATTTAGCTAACGTTAGCCCCGGCAACAACGTGAAGATGCTACCGTTATTTATCAGCGGTAACCAACAGAATAGCTCCCCGTTGCTTTCGGACGGGGAATGCCGTCGCACTTAAATCACCACGGGCTTCTTATTTTAAATTAAATGACTTACACGTGTTCGTTGCCATTATTCATTCTTGTGGACGCGATGTCCATCTCAACGTCGGCCATTTTCCTCAGCCGAGGGGCCTTTTCTTCTTCAAATATTCTGAACGCAAATTTGCAAAGGACCTGAAAATACAAACGCGCCCTCTGCTGTTCTGGTGGCGAACTGCACGCTGGACTCCTGCACCGAGTTCTTATTCGCGTCCACCAGGGGGAGAGCTTGTGTAGCTCAAAGTTTTCAGGGTTACTACTGCGATGACGTGGAAGAAGTATTCAGTGGTAATACCACGATGGAAAGTAACTAAAAAGTACAATGATCGAGTAAATTAACTAATGCAGCTGCAGCCACAAGGGAGGACTCTTCTGTTAACGTACAGGACTACGCAGAGTATGTGACCGGGTACATCTACACTTGTGTAGACAACATTGTGCCCACCATACAGGTCAGGAAGTTCCCCAACCAGAAGCCCTGTATTAAGGAGGAGAGGAGACCTCATCAACCACTTTTCATCCAGGAGCTTGAAGTTAAGAGGGTGAGCAGCTTAAAATACCTCGGGGTCCACTTCAGCGAGGACCTCACCTGGACACTCAACACAACGCAGCTGGTCAAGAAGGCTCAACAGCGGCTGTACTTCCTGAGGAGGCTGAGGAAGTTTGGGATGTCTCCTAAGATCCTCAGCAACTTCTACAGCTGCATCGTGGAGAGCATATTGACCAGCTGCATCACCGTGTGGTACGGCAGCACATCCACCGTGGACCGCAAACGCCCGCAGAGAGAGGTGAGGACAGCGGAAAAGATCACCAAGACCCCACTGCCCTCTCTGCAGAGCATCTACCACCGCAGGGTTCACAGGAGAGCTGCCTCCGTTCTCAAAGACCCCACCCGCCCCCAACATGGACTGTTCACGCTTCTACCCTCAGGCCGGAGGTACAGAAGTGCCAAATGCAGGACCACCAGACTGAAAAACTCTTTATTCCCCACTGCCATGAGCCATCAACAGCTGAGAGGACTCTATAACCTAATCCACAACTGGTCTGCACTTTAGCTTGTTAGGATTAACTTACTGTTACTGTACTGTTAATTTATATTGCACACATTTCATTTAATTTAAGTTTTTTCTTTTACAACCTGCTCAGTTTTGCACCATTCCTCGTCACCTCATTTCTGCCTTATCCTCACCTCATTTTTATTTTTTATTTCATGTATAATTATGTAAATATTGTATTCTTATTCTTATTTTAATTTTAAAATTGGTCGGCTTTTCGGAAAGGCAAGCACAAGAATTTCAATACACAGGGTGTAAACGATGTGTAAATGACAAAATCTTTGAATCTGGAATCTGGAATCTTTGAATCTAATAACATTGGCTTCAGGACTGGCGTCAGCTAAAATAAGGGATGTAAATGTGTATTGTATGAATACATATTTTCTGAGAAAACATTCTATTTTGTCATCTGTTTGTTATAAACAGAAAGTTGTCCTATTGATTCCAATGTTTTAGCCTCTTATATGTTTTTTTCCAAAACGATCCACGTTGGACATGTTGCACTGGAGAAAATGCAGTCACACGTTTCCTTGTATGGAACTTTGAACCGAATCAATCTGAAAGTACACATAACCTTTACAACGATACAACGATCTGTTTATCTGCACCCATGCATACTGTCACAGCGTTAAATACTGAACTGTATTGCCCCCGATTCCTCGGCTGCAGCCTTTGGGCGATTCCGTGAGCTCACTTAGTTTTCTGGAGCCACAGGATGCTGGAAATCAATTATTGGATCGTGTGGTTTTTAAGGGCCCTCTGTGCATCATTGGGGGGGGGGTTGTGCCTTTTCCACGTGGCCCCAAGTTTGTATTTAAGAAGTGGCCAGTTGCCTCTAACACAGCTCGGTGGAATCATCCGAGGTTGCATGCAGCAGCATTCATTACCCTCACCTGACGGTGTTATACGAGGCAGTAAATAGTGCCTCGTAGTGCGGTTGTTTATTCGCAGTGGAAAGCTAGCATCGATGCTGACATCCTTGCAGATGGTAGTCCTGCACGTTTTAATGAACGTACTTTGAGTAGGCCGTTCCACAAATGTCACATGCTTTACTTTGATTATGTTTACCATCGTTAAGCCATTTGTGTGAAAATCAACCGGTCTTATCTTGAGCCGGGAGGCGGTGACTCAAAGCGTGGTTCGCTGCAGTGCCTCAGATTTATATTGTGCAAGCTGGAGGTCTCACCGCCGATTAAAGTGTGCCTCATGGACACATTAGATATTCCATTAGTGACTTCTGTCCCAGTAGGGCCAGTAAATCGTGGATCCATAGTCAATAGTGTGCGCTGCTGGGGACGCTGTCGGACTGTGCGTCACTCACTTTATGATTTATTTTGATGCATGATCAGTTAAGAACTAACTTTGGCACTTTAGTTTGTGCAACATGTACTTTTTCCTTCTACTATAAAACAACAGAACCTGGTGCACGCCTGTTCACAGGGGTGTGAGGCGCGGAGCATTATAATATCTGATGCTTTATTAGTTAATCTCTCTTGGTTTCTGTTATCAGTCATCCAGAGGTTTAGTTTTCTTCAGTTATTAGTTTCCCTGTGTGTGTTTCTCGCCTCACTGATTGTCCCTCAATTACTCACCTGCCTCTTATTTGGCCATTAGTGCACCTGGTTTCTGCCCCCTGTGGTCCGCTGCCAGGTCGTCTTTGCTCGACCCCGGTGCTCGCTGCGTTCCTGCGCCTCCCCAGTGCAGGCGCCCCGTTATTGGACTGTTTTCAGTGTTTTTGGGGGGGCTTCCGTTTGTTCTGCTTCGGAAAGATATGAACTTCCTAAACAAGTCGGAATTACTGTCACCTGGAAACTCCTTACAAACTCGGTGTGTGTGGTCAAACATTAGAATAAAGATCCATGTTTCCTGGAAACTGGTATTTAGAGAACGTACAATATATTATTCACGTGACGTAACAGCACGATTCATTTACACTAAGCAGCAGCAGCATCGTCGCGCACGAAGGTTTGATGCTGAAACTTGGGGAAATAAAGCAGGCAGACATTCTATCCGCCTCGACTTTTTAGGGCCTCTGCTCTCCAAGCTTCGCTGGTTGCACAATAAGGACGAGGCCATAAAACACTCGGCCCAGCAGATGCTCGGCGAAGACGACACAGTCCATTATGCAGCCCGTTAAAAGCGCTCCTGCACTCCTCGCTGGGTTAGAAAGACTTCCTCCGAGCAAAGATCTGCCACGACGCACGAACGAAACGCCTGTTTCCATCAACGCAGATGTTCTTTGTTCCCTGACAGATGTGCCCATCTTGATGTGTCGCTCCCTATTCTCTTCCTTTCTGAATAGTCTCGCTTTACGAGGCCTCTGATGTCTGATTTTCTAAAAGAACGGGGGGGGCGGCGAAGGATTTACAAGGGCGCAGGAGCAGGGCCGAAGCATACGGCCTTGAGATTTATGCTTGCTGGGGGGGGGGGGGCGGGGTCACGGGGGCTTTTGAAACTGGCAGTCATTTTTCCGTTGTGCTCACAGGTGATTTTCATGTCGGCATCGTCGGAAGTTGTTTGAATTTGAGGCAGGCGGGAGCATCGTTCGGCGCTTAATCGGACAACATCTACGTTAATGGCCGCCGGTCTCGGGCGCAGCAGATGGGCACTGACGGAGCGACTTTGTAGTAAACAGGAGCTTTGGAAGCAATCATTTCCCTCCTATCAACTGCACAGTTAATGAAATAATGAACAGGGAGAAATCAAGGCCCAAAATATGAGCCTTTGTATGTCGTAGATCCACTGTGACCACAGAAGCCGCTGAATGTGACACTAAACCTTTCTTTTGTCACCAAAAGTCTATTTTTCCATTCAAAGCTTTTTCTCTCTGAGGAAATATACAGGAATGAGGTATCGAGACAGAATGTGCTGACTCTGTAAATGTGGGCAACCACAGATTGAAGCCGGGTTCAAAATAGGCCGACAGTATTATTACTCAGGGGACGAGGGGGTTTTCTGTGTAATACAATCCTCCTCTGATCATTCCAGCTCAAAATGCAGCAAACGCATCTCCATACTTGAAAAAAAGTCTGAATATGGTGTCAGCAAGAACTTTAAAGTCTGTCAGTCCGTCCACAAGTTTAGTATCTCAACAGTTATTGTTTGGGTCGCTATGAATACCAACATTCGCGGCCCCCAGAGGATGAACCCTATTGACTGTTGATCCCTTGACCTTTCATTTAACGACCTTCATTCTTGTGAAATGTCCCAATGACCATCACAATGCGGAGGCCGGACATTCGTGCTGCACGTGGAATTCAAAATCGTCGATTCGTGAAGCATTTTGTTTGTGACATTTGTTGAGGTCATAACGGAGGAAGAGTTAAGTTTGGGGTTTTGGTCGCCGTTCACTATGATTCATCTCTAAAGCTGCATCTCACACCTCACGCGACCGTTGAGCAGAAGCTATTTTCTGATCACAGTCATTTTCCTGCCGCTGTATCATTTCTGTGGTAATGACACGTGTGCACACGGCGGTAAATGAGCCCCATGTTGTATTAGTATTAGTAATATCAGTCCCATTTTACTATAGACATTCTCATAAAGCAAGAATTTGTTTGTTCTATCCGTCTCATCCTTCACTCTACGGACTATCTCCTGTATTCATTCATATATTTCCCTATTTTCTACATTCTAGAAACGTCTTTTTCTCTTTGCAGGGCTTGAACAGCCTCCCCCATCCAACATGCCGCCTCTTTACGATGCAACAATTATGAAACCGCCCCGCAAGCAGGAGGGCTCATTGGACAGTTTGGCAAATTCACACTCTATATTTCCCCCCACTGGCTTCACCGCCTCGTTTGGAGTCGTAAAGGTTGCAATGGCGAGGGCCCGAAGGACTCACAGAGGTGCCATTGCGAGCTGAGAACGGGCACCTGCGACGTGTAACGTGGACGTTACTGCAGGATGGAGCTTTCTCTCTGGTCTCACAAGGCACATCCTCCACATCTCTGCAGACATCCAACGCCACAGGCTGCATCCGTGTGTCTCACTGTCTCCCTTCACTCGCAGTGAGCACGCTACTTCCTGCAGCTCGCCATGAATTGCTTTTACCAGAACCATTTGCAGCAGTTAATTGCAGCTGAGTCATCATGACTTGACTCGACCTCGGCCACTGGTGAAGCCCTTTTGGCGGCTTCTTGCAAGGCAGAGAAAATCCGCTCCCGGGTTTATTCACACAGACAGAAGAGGGATAAAATGCTGAAGTGGGTCTTTCATTCTGCTGTGTGGCTGAAATCCTGGTGTTTTGTGGGGACGGGAGTTATGTGAGGTTGGAATGGCACATTTTAATGCCCCGTGGCATTTTTTTTCTCTGTGGTTATTATTTCCAAGCAACTCATTTTCAGATTAAGTGTCCTGGTTTAAGGGGAGGCTTTTGCAAATGGCATCCCATCCAGGGCTAATCAAAGCTTTCCATCAGGGGAAACAGCTAAAGGAGCCATTTCTCCTTCAAATAAGGAGATGGAGAGTTTTCGGTCTTTGCAGCCCGTTGCATTCTTTGCGTAATAATACCCTGTTGTCAAGGAGGGAGGAAGGAAGGAGGGTGGAAGGAGAGGGGAGGAAACCGCGCTGAAAGAAAAGCTCCTCCGGACAGTGCGAAGGGACATTCTCCGGATCCAGGAGAACCACTGAGGGCCCCTCTCGAGGAGGAGCGAGCAGCGCGTCACACTTTGGGAAGATCTTTGGACTTGTTGTTCCCAGCCGCGTCGACGCCTTTGCAGCAGAGATGACACCAAAGTGAACGGCCGTCGGATCGATCGCCGAACCCCCCCATCGGGCAGGGGGCGGGATCCACGGGGGGGTAAAAGTCTGTCTGGTCTGTTTTTTTGTGTTTTTTTACCTCGTCGTGCCACGTTTTTGATCACACGGTGCCGACGCGCTGAGCGGATCCTGCGCGCCTCTCCGTGCGCACTCGCAGCTGCGCCCCCCGACCGAAAAGTTACTCAAGTTGTCTTCCCCTGTCCACCAGATACACACACTTATCTAATAATATATTTGTAATAACTGACTGCCTCAGTCTCCCCCCCCCCCCCACAAGCCCCCTTCGCCCCAGCATGCGGGACTGACCGAGGAATGGCATCGGCCGTGTTCGAAGGCACGTCGCTGGTCAACATGTTTGTCCGGGACTGCTGGGTCAACGGGATCCGGAGGCTCATCATCAGCCAGCGGGGCGAGGAAGAGGAGTTCTTCGAGATCAGGACGGAGTGGTCGGACAGGAACATCTTATACTTGCATCGGAGTTACGCCGATCTGGGGCGGCTGTTCAGGAGACTGCTGGAGTCCTTCCCCGAGGACCGAGGAGAGCTGTCCAAGTCTCCGCTGATTGAAGGTGGGTCCGCGGGGACTGTGTCGGTGCAATGGCAGGGAGGTGGTGCCAGGTGTGATACAGTGGCACAGTGTCACAGATATTGTTAGTGGCAATATGCATTTTTAAGGGTTAAATTGGGATCAGGGGCGTAGCTGCAGTTTTTGGGGGCCAAATAGGCTGGATGTGAATGGGGGGGGGCCCTCTCTTCTTCTGCACTACTGTGTTTGATCGGGCTGCAACACGCGATTGAGAAGCAGGAACTAACAAATATTTTGCATTTTTGCTTAATACAAGACTCAAAGAAGTCAAAGAAAAACATTCAGCAGAAGCAATTTTTTTCAAACATTCAAAAAGTGCTTCAAAACAGATAACGATATAAAAAAGCTGCATTTTGATAATTCATCATTTGCATATTTAAACATCACATCTCCAAAATCTTGTACTTTTTAATTATTTTCTAAAGCGATTTAAAACCACTATGTAATTTCCTTCCCAGCACCTCAGCAGCATCCTGTGGCTGGCTGTTAATTTATGCATTTCAGGGGAGCAAAATAAAAGCAGGAAAACCCAGTTAAGATAATCAATAACAGTTGAAAGCTGAAATGAACTAAACCGCTGTGTGGCCCCGATGTGTTTGCCCCGGTTTTGGACAGGTTCATGTTAGACGTAGTTTCTCGCGTCACATTAGCAGCCCTATCACATGACCTGCAGACCACAAAGTCGAACGCTGGTCGGTATTTAGGAGCTTAACGTCTTTCACGTCTGCTCTGCTCCCTCGTCTCTGTGGCTGAAGGTTAGACTCCTCATGGGAGAGCACCCGCGACCTTCAGGGTTTGGACCTTTGACCCTGCCAACAGGTTTGGCAAAGCTTCCGACTTGTTCCTGTTCCTTGGCACTTCCCTTTTGTCTCCACCCGCTGAGCCTGTACAAATGTTTCCCTTCGGTGCGGACTGGAAAGCCTCACGGCCGTGCACTGAAATAGCCGACGGGCTTGCTGACAGCTCCCCTGCTCTGCTGCCGCAGTGCATTCTGGGAAGAGATATTTCAGATCTCATGACTCACTTTTCACTTAAAATCTGTAACAGATGAACGGATCAGCGATATGGGCCACAGGGTTAATAACAATCATCTTTCTTTAACTCCCACCTCTGTTCAATGTTTCCTTTGCATCCCCTCTGATTGAAAGTCCTTCCAAACTGTGTCTCTGGCCTTTCCGTCTCCACTTTGCTCCACTTTCTGGCTCAGCTGGTGTTTTTTTTTTTCTATTCCGTGCCGCGTCCAAGCAACAAGGAAGGCGTGCAGAGCCCTCGCACTGGTGTTATGATGAGAGAGAGAGAGAGAGAGAGAGGGGAGTGGACTTCCCGTTTTTAGTCGGCGTGGTCTGCGAAGGCCCCCTTCTTCGCCTCACACGTGACCCCGAGTGAACGCAGACAGGAAGTGATGGCTGACGGATTCCACCGAGGAGAATGACTCCCTCCCACACGCATTCACTTCCACCTAGTTGAGAAATACTCACGGGTGTATTCTTGGACGCTGATGAATCATCACCTCAGTTGGTCATTATAAAGCTAATGGACACAGCAAGTGAGGAGCGTCACTGGACATTACTCCTCCCTCATGACGGATGTATGAGAATACATTACATCGCATTTATACAATTTACAACCTGAAGAGTGTCACATGTTACTTCATGGCCATTGATAATTCTCACCTCTGATTGACTGACAGGTGTAATCTGGGTGTAAAAATGTCCTTAATTTACAATGTAGGAAATTAGTCTACCTGGCTTTTCTGTTACAAAAAGTTTTTTACACAATTTTGCGGTTAACTGGCTGCTGGCTTTCCCTTTAACTGACTGTTATCACCTCTTACAACCTCTTAACTTAAGTTGCGATTGGTTGTTAATAATACTTTTGGGATGTGGTCATGGTGAAATTGCATCTAATATAGAATTATATGGAAATCTGGAAACCTTTTGAAAAACCGTTACCGTCGAAAATATAATTAATTTGGTAGTGATTTGGACACGCCGGCACATAAAACACTGGTTCTTATACACTCTTATAGAAGAAATGTGTGTCTGAGGTCTGATCTCCTCCGCTTTGTTGACCGAGGGGTCCAGAAATAACACGACGGTCAAAGTGAGCAGAGTTAGCGGTAAGGTGACCAAGCAGGCGGCCGACATGTGCTTATCAGATCCACTCAGACATCTGATGCTTACGACACGTGGCGAATGTGTTTGAGGGTCGTACACAGGCGGGTTCCTGTTGTGCGTCTACTTCTGCTCTCTTATTTCAGTCAAAGTCCAGAGAGGCGATGAGAAGAAAATAGCCATTTTAAAGAAGACCCCCACAAGCCAGGAAGCCCCGACAGGAAATAGACCTTTTCAGAGGAAATTGTAGGAATTACACAAGGGACTGTTGGCATTATCCAGTGGGAACGGCGGGTTTTTGTTGCATTTCGTCCGAATCAGCACTGCTCAGAGTTTGGTGCCTTTTCAAACACTTTGTTTGCTTTTTAGCGAGGCTTGCATCTTTAAATTTACAGACACACACATCGGAGCCACTGCGGTTTGCAGTATTAAATCTTACGCAACCATCGGCGAGATGTTGCAAACATGACCACGCGTACTTCTCTTTTGCACAACGAGCAGGCCTTTTATATCACACACCGTCTGATAGTTGTGTTCGCGTTTCAAATGCATATGCATATTATCGCTACCGCCGTCCTCCCGCCGATAAATTCTTTCCTCACACACGCTTTGATAATAATACATGACAGCGCAGTCATCCTGATCCCACCCTGTTTCCATGTGCACCCAGTGTGTGTCTGCACCTAATAATAATAATGTGCAGTGGATCGATAACATCAGAGTCCTGCATGGCAGGACACAAACGTAACTTTGATGACATAGAAAGCCAACAAGACTGGGTGTAGTTTCTGCGGTGAAGTTATCATCTCTTTCTTTGTTTCCGCTTAAGATATTGGCTGCTGTTAATTCTCTGAAGCGACCGTGAAAAACACCCATTCCGCAAAATGGTGTGAAGTATATCAACAGATGTTATGGTTTTCCAACATTGTGAAAACTAGTTGTTCAGTTTTCACCTCCTTTAAGGTCCTCCCACCATGAGGAATTTATCCCCATATTCATCCATATTTGGCATTAACTCAAACTTCAGAATAAAGCACTTAAGTGCATAAGCCTGTAAACTTGGTTCCATTTACAGGGAAAACTGTAAAACAGAGGGCGGTGTGAGGTTCAGACTGGGTGGGGGTTTCATCAGCTGCTGCCCCACGTCCCCCTGGGTGTGATGTCATCACTGCTGCCCATTAGAAATGGATGAGTCTGTGACTCTCTTACTCAGTGCTTCCGTGTGACAGTAACCGCTGCGTCTGCATCGCTCACGTCAGACGGAGACTCATCGGGCGTCTCCGTCATTATCCTCGACCACCACATACCTTTGTCACCGCGGCGGTGGACGAGGCCCCGCTGCCCGCTCGCTCTCAGGGGCGGCGGCGGCGGCCTTGTGCTGGTTTTTACACTCCCGCTGCTTCTTGAGTTGAGATCACCATGTGTAACTCTCTGTTTGACAATGATAAGTTGCCTATGCACCACCCTCCCCCTTCTCCTCCTGCTAATTTTGGATAATGTCAGGGATAATTGTTTATAAAAAGGTTGCTGTAATAGACAGTTGCTCTCTTTTCCTTTGCATTCGTGGCAACCTTTTGCAAGACTGCGGGGGAACAATCCGAACCGTCTGGCTTTTTGTTCGGAGGCAATGAAGGTCTAACAACCCGTTTTTTAATCGCTCAGGCACAGAACCAGTAACGCTGGTTGATATTTTCATGTTATTCATTAGGCCTTAGCTGTCTATGCTGTTTTGTTGTATTTTCATCGGCCTGGCGGTTGAAAATACATCAGACATTAAAAAACATCGGCAACATCGAAGGTTTATGGGCTTCAAAAGCCAATTCAGACTGTTTTGTTTGAATTACAATCTTTTTTAACTGTTTTTTAAAATCTTTTATTTAAATTGTGACACCTTGTTCCCCTTTGTTTGTTTCAGTGCTGGTAAAAATCAAAGAGGCCAGCGACATTGAGGAGAAATTGAACGAGGTGGAAGGACTGCTGAAGAACGCCATCACCATGCCGTGCAAAGTCCGTCACTGTCTTTGTCTTTACGTTATTAGTTTATTGTACAGTAGAATATTTCGTGAAACTAGCTCGCTAACGAACTCGACTCCACAGTATTCCAGGTCGGAGGTCATGTTGACCTTCTTTGAGCGGTCGCCTCTGGACCAGGTGCTGCGGAACGACAAAGTCCACCGAATCCAGCCGTGCTTCCAGAGTCCCATCAACATATCAGGTACATCGATTTCTTCACGTAACGCGCAAAGACGGAGCCGCCGCTGGTCGTCATGGTGACTCAACCGCTACCCTGCGCCTCTTTTCAGAAATCATGCGGTCGAACGGATTCTGTCTGGCCAACACTGAAACCATCGTGTTCGACCACAGTCCCCCCGAAGAAAAAGAGAGGCCCTCGTCCACCGACTCTGTGGAGCATACGTGAGTGTTGCCGTGTCGGTCCAGCTGCAAACCGCTGGTATTCCCACAAACATCAGGGTTGCCATGTTTGCGTTTGAGCGCTCAGTGAGCGTTTTGGCGAACGGGGACCCTCCACCGCCCTACAGGAAGTGTGTCCGTGGACCTCTTCCTTCCCCCGGGCGTGTGACGGGAACAAAAGATGAACACATTCCTTCACATGAAACAAAACGTTACACCACCCGTGAATGAACTAATACAAGCGGAGGACGTCTCTGTGGGCTGACGTAGACTGTGACATCCACGCCGTTTGATCCCTGCGTTTGGAAGTAATGCGTCTCTCTCTGTTTTTTCTTCTTTTTTCCCGCCAGGTACGACGATGGAACGGAGTTTTCGCCGCTGGAAGAAGACCTGCGTGAAGAGGAGACGGAAGCGTACGTCACCAACCTCTCCTACTACCACCTGGTCCCCTTCGAAACCGACATCCTGGAGTGAACGAGAGCGAGCGACGCCTGTCGAAGGAACGCCCGATGCCGCCCCGCGGAGGAATACGTGCTTTTGAATGGAAGCTGGCTTTGCGGCGCTGCGCATGGCTGCTGCGGATAAAACGGCGCTCACCCTGGTCGGATGTTGGGAGGCTGCAGCGCGTCACCGGTGAGCCTCGTAAGAGGGTGTCAGGAACAAGCACGTGGCGGCTGCAGAGGACTTTTAACGTATTTCGCCCGCGCAGCAACAAGGAAGCTCCTTCAGTCCCGACGCAGATGCAAAGAAGGATTCGTCGAAGAGGAGAGGACCTTCAAGCTGCGCTCGCTCTGGTTCCGGGCCTGTGACTGTACTGAAGAATGCAGCTGAACCAACCAGCGGAAATCAAGCGAGAATATTAGGATTTTAATAGACTAAACACACAGTACACAGTAAATCAAATTAGAGAAAATAAACACGAAGACAGTATTTTGTTACAACTCAATGCTGCCTTTTTTTAGATGCCTCAGATAGTTTTTTAATTTGGCTTAGTCTGAATTTGTTTCATGTTTATAAATCATTTGATGTGCCAGAGCGGAGACAGATCAGCCGGATCGTCTCTTCGCTGTCGTCGCCCCGCGAGGACGGCTGAGTTGCGGCAAAGAAAGCTTTGTTTTGCGGGTCAACTGAGGTCATATGTGACCCGTTGTGTAAGAGGACGGGTGTGGGTTCAGCCGACTGTGGTCCTGCTGAACGTGGGAGTCTGCAGCTCGGGAACAAGACCGCTCTTTTATCTCATGAGAAGACTAACGATCTCGCTGTACTAAAAAGAAAGTCTAGGGGAACTAATCAAACCTGGGTCGCTTTCACTTCTCCCAGTGCCTTGTTTAAAACCGTTGAACTCTGAAAAGCTGAACAAAATCTTCGTTTGTGTCACTGTTTGAACAGTTTCGTCGGTGCACAAGCCACCGTGGCCTTACGATGCAGAACGTTGCAATGTGGGCAAGCAGCTTGCGTCCACTTTTCCTGCCCCCCTCGCAAACGAAGAGCAGCCCACGCGGGGCTGAGACGGGACGATCCCCCGCGCGAGACTATTTAGTAACACAGTCATGATCGCCATTCAAGCGCAGCTCCTTCTCACAGTGCGAAACCGTTTCTCTCTTCTTTTGTCGTTTTTCTCTTTGTCGAAGGATGTTTTTTGGGACGGAAACGTCGCCGTGGAAAGGTCCCTGCATACGTAACGGGGTGGATCGATATGATTCAATAGAAGGGAACTGGAATTTTTAATTTAAATTTGCATACCAAGGTCAAATTGTCTCTCTTTCAGAGAATTCGTGTTTACTAAATGCTGTGTGAGACCTCTGTCTATCTTGGGACCGTCTGCAGGCTGAAGTAACATATTATAAATATTCTGCAGTCTTTGACTAAAGGGACACGCAGCTGACTTACGGAACATATCAATAAGTCCATCATGCCAGCAGTGGTTAGAGGATTCAGAAGAGCACAGTGGGACGGTTATATGAAAATAATATTACACAAAATACTTTATTTATTCTCTAAACGTCTGCCACCATTTTATGATGTGAGATTCTTTTGGTGTGCACATATATTCAAAAGGCTTGAATGAAAATAATATGAATTATAACCTTTTGAAAATGTAGTTATTGTGGTAACATCATTTTAAAGATAAGTCTTAGATGCACACATTCTCAAAACAAAACAAAATGTGTTTTTGTAATGTTTCAAAATAAATATTCATGTGTTATTTTGTGTGGAAATTGTGATGGATATACATTCACCAGCAGTTAGTACATTTGCTCAAGTACAATTTCCAAAGTGCCAGCACCTTATTTGAGCCCTTTCCATGTTATGTTTTACTTTTCTTCTCAATGGAAGGTTATGTACATCTAATTCCACCACATTTATCTGACATGTTAGATACAAGTAATTGTACATCGCTGTTGACAACACCGTCACTGATCAAATAAAGGGTTTACCAACAGAAAAAATCAGTACAACAGGACAAAAGAACAGTACATCTTGACATAATAATGTTGAGCAGACTACTTTTCGTACGTAGCATATTTCTTTGCTGATATTACTACAGTATTATTTTAAAGGAAAGAGCGTAGCATTTACCTGTAGTATGTAAAGAATAAAAGCGGGGAAATAAGGCCGGTTGGCCATATTAATGATCTCAGCGCGCCACCTAGTGGTCAGTATTGGCATTCTTTGACATAACAAATACATCTGAAAAAGCAGAAATGTAATTAACATTCTATGGTGCTATTCTTTTCCCTTCCGCGGTAAAACACAACGATGTTTTTTTAAAGAATATTTATATACATACGTTGAAACATTTTTGCTTTACTTAAAAAGAAATGTGTCACGTGCCGCTGTAAAACCAGAAGCAGAAGCTGCGCGCGCAGCTCGCAGCCGCCGGGAGGCTGAGTAATCCCGCGCATGCGCACACCGGCAAATCTTTAGCAGCTGTATTTCCTGCTCGCTGTTTCCTCTCGCAGCGATGGCAGAAGTGAAAGCTTCGCTGACTTGTGGCGGTACGTTCCTTTTTTTTTATTGAATTCAACCCACGTTTATTCCCACACTGAACACGTTGTTAGCGGCAGCTTTTAATGTGACCCGCAGAGCTCCGGTTGTCGAAACCGTGAAGGTAAATGGTTGCCCAGTTAGCCCGGACGAGCGTTAGCTGGAGATGCTCCAGTCGCGAGCTTTCAAACTGCAGGGCTGGAAAAATGGGGGATAAAAAAAACAACAACAAAAAAGACCTGAAACGCTCAGGTTCACGTTCGGGTAACACGCACGTTTCTTCTGCTTTGACGTTGCAGTCCTGGCGGCTCTCCTGGCGTCGGCGGCGCTCGCGTTTGTGGAGGATTTAGACGACACGTAAGTGACGCGGCTGCTGCTACAATGTGTCCGCTTCCTGCCGCTGCGGCTTTGACCCGTGCGCGTGTACATGCGAATTACCTCCATGTGGGTGAAGAAAACAGAACCCCGAATCGGTCTCATGCAGTTTATCCACATCTAAAGGGTTCATCACGTTGGCAACGGCCTCCATTATTACAATTAAACATGAGGGTTGTTGTCAAAGCAGAATTGAGAGTTACTCCAGATTTCCTCGCTTCACCCTTCTAGTTACAAAGTGCTTATTAATTGGCTGCCTGTTGTGCAAAGTCTGTAGAGATTCTGTCTCTTGTGCATTCGTGTTTGTGATCCTTCTTCATTTTTCTCTTTTAGTAATAGGGGGAGATTCAATGTTGTGTTTAACGCATCTTTTGATGTCAGTCTTTATTTATTATATGAATAACTTTCATTGCTTTTTGACAGATTTAAAGACACCAGAGCCAATGATGTCTGGCTGGTTGATGTGAGTCTAACTTCATGTGCACACACACACACACATACCAGTCGAGGTTCATTCAGCTATGCTTTAATTCATATCCGGCACGCCACCGTCCGGATCACCCTTGCGGAAGTGGCGGCGGCGGCGGTGGGGGTTTGGGGGGTCACTGTGGGCCGGCGGGGGCCTGCAGACTGTCCTCTGTGTTTGTGATTAGAGGATGGGAAGTCATGCATGCGGGGCAAAGCTGGGGAACTCTGATGGGTTTGTGTCTGCGTCCAGATGAGATAAGCAAATCCAGCTCGAGCACTCAAAGCTGCTTTCGCTCTCTGTTTAGGGTGCAGGGGGTGGGGGGGGTGACGGGGGTTTAGTCTGGTTGTGCAGATGTTAATCTGTTGCATATTCTGTTTTCAGAACTAAGCATTTAGGACGTAATTATTATTATTATTGAGCATGATCTAAACACTGATTTTTCCTCTTCTTTTGTCAGTTCTATGCACCGTGGTGCGGCTACTGCAAGAAGCTGGAGCCCGTGTGGCACGACGTGGGAGTGGAGCTGAAGAGCTCCGGGTCGCCGGTTCGCGTGGGGAAGATGGACGCCACGGCCTACTCCGGTGAGTACGCGGCGGGGCGCTTCGGGTCGGTCCCTCGGCGCTCCGCTGGTCCCCTGGTGGGTGTCTCGTGTGCCGGAGACCAAGATGGATGCGGCTAATTGACGTTGTGTTGTTCAACAACATGCATCTAAAAGGCTTCTGCAGGTCTCATTAAAAGCACCATAAACTATGTTTTATTACCTCATTATTATTATTGTTATTCATACGTTTTGGCCGGGGATTATTATCGTCAGTAAATTCAGGGTAATCCTTCATTACATTATGCAGTTGAGGAGTAATCCAGGCACAATTTTAATTTATTGATTGACGGACTGATTGTTTATGTGGTGACACTAAAGTTTTCTATCAAGGAAGAAAGTATCCCAAAAACATAAAACTATTCCCTTAATCACAAAACAAACACTTTGTCTTAAATGAACATTTGTTTCCGGAGAAGGTTGGTGTTCTTAAATGTACGTATGCTGTATTTGTTCTTCTTGCAGGAATGTCGTCAGAGTTCGGTGTCCGCGGTTACCCCACAATCAAAATGTAAGTGATTTAAAAAAAGCTTTATTCTCCAGTTTTTACTTACTTTGTTTTAAAACTTTGTGTAATCATATATTAAATACCATGCGCACTAACATGTATTTTTGCTGTCACTTCTGAGCCACTCGGTGCAGCTTTGAAAAGGCCTAAAGAAATCCGTAAAAGATTAAAGGACTTATTGAATTTTGTACAGACCTACAGGGTCCTGACGCTCAATACAATATCTCTGCAGTTAACTATATTTCTCAAAGCCTCTCGTAAGTATGTATTAAGCTAAATGTCAGAGAGGCATCGATTCGACTGAGGCTGTAGCACTTTCTTGTGTGAAGGATCCTTTGTCCCTGGAGGTTCGGCCTGTCGAGATGCCGTCCGTAGGACTTAATCAGGAGGGAACACGGTGTTGTTGCAGCATCCTGGAGGCATAACTAAGTTCACACCTTTACAAACTAAAATTATATTAGCCTTTCCGCTGGAGCTAATTATACGCTTCTTGGGAGATAAACTGTTTCAAATCTCCGGCCATTTAAATTTGACTTTTCCTTCATGTTTGACTTTTCTCAGGCAGATCCCAAATCACTTAAGTCAGTCATTTGATTTATTCAATTCTTAATCAACGTTTGCTGCTTCATCCACCTGTGAATCACCTGATTCTCATCTTCATTCCTAGTGAAGTGCAAGAGACATTTTATTTTATTGTCTTCATAAAATGTACGGATGCAGGTAGACGGCAGCTGCTCCGCGGCAGAGATGATCATCCTGCATGCCTTTTTGATAGAGAATAATTTATCTACCCGCTGCCGTAATGGGCTCCCCATTTGGTTTCATCAAGCTCATTTGGGAAAACTGCCACAGGAGCACGCCGGGGTTCATAACATCAAACCAAGCGAGTGATGAAACATCCATCCGAGAACACGAGAATCCTCCCTCGGTGACCGGAGGAGACTACATTTAGACGTTGGCGCTCCTCCCTCGAGTTCATTAAGTCCTGTGGGCTGATGCAACCGTAGCGATCCTTAATGCCTCCTGCTTGTGGGAGGAGCTCCAGCGGTTTTCCCCGGCTGGAACTCAATTAGAGTGTTTTTTTTTTTGTTGTTGTGATGAATAAGCTTCTGCGGATAGAAGAATATGTTTGATCAGATCACCTTGAAATAGACAGCTTGTCCTTTCCGTACTCACAGACGGCTGCTGTCTTTAATGGGCCAAAGCAGGACCGCTTCTAATTACGCCTTTCAGTATCCATTAGCCCCTCAGATCTAATTCTTTATCCTAAATTAATGTAATATAACTGCAGAGTAGTCAGTTTATTTATTTAGCACTGATGACCTAAATGGATGGTGGCAACGGAATAATGCTGAAAACCTTTCTAACAGGTTTAGAGAGGCCGAGGTGTCTAATTATCACAGATAGTGTGTTTACAGTGGCGTTGATCGTCAGCAGAGCGTCTGAAGACTGAACTTTGCCACCACTCTCTTCTTCCCCTTCTCCTCACTGGAGTTTTTCAGACAAATCCGATGTCCTCAATCCAAAATTCAATGTCACATAATTGTTAGTTTCATTTCATTGTCACACAAATGTCTTTG
Organism: Gasterosteus aculeatus; assembly: GCF_964276395.1. Taxonomy (NCBI): domain Eukaryota; kingdom Metazoa; phylum Chordata; class Actinopteri; order Perciformes; family Gasterosteidae; genus Gasterosteus; species Gasterosteus aculeatus. The sequence continues at coordinate 17,988,677 of NC_135708.1, forward strand.
CAGCAGATTATTAACACAAATTACCGCACACGTTTACGTTTTAATGATCATTCTCCCCCTGTGGCTTTATTTCCCGTCTCCTCCTCAGGTTAAAGGGGGATCTTGCCTATAATTACAAAGGACCAAGGACCAAAGACGACATCGTGGAGTTTGCCAACAGGGTGGCGGGGTGAGCCTTCGACCACCACTTCAAAAGACAACAAAAGTAGAACTTCATTTCACAGCTGCGAGCGAGCTTATCAGCGCTGGCCATATTTATTTCACAGCTCAATGGGTCCCCCCCCCCCCGCCCTCTGATGCTCCCGTTTAAGCCACTGTATCAACAGATTTCCTCCTCCTCGAGGGAGATCGAGCTTGATCCGTGACAGAGGGGCAGATCAAAAGCTTGGCTCTCCCTCCGAGGCTGCCGGTCGTCTAGTCTCCACTGGGCGGCGCCACCAGCACGGGGATGGAGAACAGAAACGTTGACCCGAGTTATTGCGCCGCACGGATTCCCCTCGTTAGGACCAACTGACCTGCGCGGGTTTCATTTCCCCCTCCAGACCGGCCGTCAGGGCGCTTCCCAGCAAGCAGATGTTCGAGCACATGATGAAACGACACAACGTGCTGTTTGTGTACGTCGGCGGGGAGTCTCTCCTCAAAGTAAGCGCCGTTCAATTCGCACGCGCACCAACCCGGACGTATTGAAAACTGCTGTGTGTGTGTGTGCTGACGGAGGCGCTTGCCTTTGCAGGAGAAGTACAACGACGTGGCCTCCGAGCTCATCGTCTACACGTATTTCTTCTCGGCTGCAGAGGAAGTCTTTCCCGAGGTGACTCTTTGAATTCCGGAAACAATCCTGCGGTCATTTGTAGCGAGTCCCGTATTTTCGGCATTAAATGTCATTGATATTCTCGAGTGCCGTGTGACCGGCTGATGTGGAAGTCCGTCCCCGCTATTTTGGTGTAAATCCCACATTGTTTTAGAAGACACCAGGCACAATTATGCGAAACGGCACAAGATGCCCAGTTTGCTGCGGATTTCCGCGCTCGACACATTCAGCCACATTTCGCAGAGTAAAAGTGTTGTGTGGAGCGTTCTTCTGACCTCAAATATCTTGTGTGTTTTCAACAGTCGGTAACTTTGCCAGAGCTTCCTGCGGTCGTGGTCTTTAAGGACGGCGCCTACTTTACCTATGATGGTGAGTATCTGTGTCTTCACTCGCTGTCGTCCCTGCGCCAAAAGAAAATCACAGCCGGCAGAGTATTTGTGTGTGTGTGTGTGTGTGTGTGTGTCTCTCATTTAAAGCCAAGAACTGAATCCAGGAAGCAGCTGTCGGGTTTCTGCGAAAGTCGTAAGAGGCTTAGAAGAGCAGCTCTGTTGCCCAATGTGAAGCTCCTCACCGCAGCATCTGGAGCTCCCCGCATCCCCCCGTGATGTCTTGCAATTGGCCGTCCCCGCCGCCGGTCCGTGGCGGCAGGCGGAAGCGGAAGGGATGCGCGTCGAGGCACAGGGACAACACAAACGGGCCCCAGTAGTGGCTGTTGGGCAGGTCGGGCGCGCGGTGCAGCGCCCGCAGAACGAAATCCATCTCCGTCGCCGCCCGCGGGCTCACCTCCGTCTGCTCCACCTGGCCATTACGGAAGGGCGGCTTCCCGCGCCAGAACCGCAGCAGCAGGGGCTCGCCGCAGCGGACGTTGACGACGAAAACGCCACACTCCGGTGAGACCTCCAGGACCTTGATGCGGAGGACGTGGCGGATGTCTAGCGCTGCCATGGGGCGACGGCGCGTCGAGCTCCTCGCACGGCGGGTTTCTCCTTTCGAGCGGGAAAGACGCCGGTTATTGCGAGGTGAAGATAAATGAAATACAACGAGAGGACCGCTCATGAGGCTCTTACCTACAGCGGCGGCGAAGAAGGTGCCCTCGTCTGCGTCACAGGAATCTTGATCTCATTTTGGCTCCGTGGTCGTCGTCGGCGTCTGGTTTCTCTGCAGCTGTGCTGCGCTTCCCCCGACGTCCCACTGACGGGCCGCCGGCCGGGTGTCCGGCGTGAGGCTCCGCCTGCAGGAAGTCCTCTCGAGCGCTTCTTTTATCGGGTGTAATTTAGCTAAACCTTTTGCATAGTCACTCAGTGACTCGGTTTTATGGCAGACAATGATGTCAATTTAAAGAATTGGGATGAACGTCTGAGCCGTAAACCGCAAACTGCTACTTAAAAGCAACGATTCAATCGGCTCGTTGGATATTTGTTGGATATTCAGAGCACGAGATGTCGTAGAGCGAACGGCGCCGTGCAAAACACGGCCTCTCGCGCGGCGCGAAATGCTACTTGACATTCATTTGAGCTCTGATCGTTTTCGTGCACATCACAAACGCCGGCGTCCTTTTCAGGAGAGCGCTGTTGGAATGTAGAGCGGCGCGGAGGCCTGAGCTCGCACGCGTTTAATATTTCATACCGTTACTGCGGCCGTGCGGTTTCTCTTCACGGGCCATATGGTTTCTGATCAGCGCGCGTGCAGGGAAATCTACCGGGCCTCACGTTGGCGCCGAAAGAAGACAACGGAAAGCTCTAATTAGGATGGATGTTGGTCTGCACAGCGTGCCGTCTCTGCACTGCAGTCTATCCGGGGGACGGGAAGCCGCACAGGGCGCTGCGTCGGTGGCGTGCGTGTGCTTTGGCCCCTCCTTGTATGGAAGTGTGGGTAACGCGGCCAGCTGTGAGGTGCTTTGCATGTGGTTATCGGCAGCATTTAAATGACCGGCGGCTTAACAGCCCACGACTGATGACGAGATGCGAGTCCCTCCTGAAAAGGTGATGAAGGACGTTTGGTCACGGCGCCCAACGGGAGGAGTGACCTACTGTGTTATTTCAGTTGGCAAAGACGCCAAGGTCAGCGTGGAGGAAGCCGTAACCATATTTACCACGCATGGAACGCCGTTACGGCGCCATACAGCAGGTGCGTCCTCTGTTAGTTTCCACCTCGCTCGGAGCCGTGCGGCGACCTTCAGCCGATGGCGAGGAGTCCTAAACCCAGCAGAGGGCGACTCCCCCGGTTCCAAATAGAAGAGAACAGGGCTTAAATTAGGCCCTTCGTTTAGGTTAATGTGGTCCAGTTTAGAGTAAAATGGACGTTAAAGCAGATTGAGTGGGGGGGCGGGACAACAATGCAGTCTCCGACGTCTCAGTGACTACGTTCACTTCTTAGTCGCTTGGACTGAAACATCTTATCGAAATGGAAATTTACATTTTTTAACATTCAAGGTTAAAGAATGAGCTGCAGAAGGTGGCAGACGCGTCCAGTAGAATATTCCATAACTGAGCAACACATCCCCTCATCCCGTTCTGCTATCGGTGGTGTTCCTCCTTCCTCTCAGTAGCATGAAAGCGACGGTTTCCTGTCATTTCACTGAGCTTCCTTTCTTCTATCTTTCTGTCCTCCCCCACTGCGTCTCGCCCTGTGTGAATTACCTTTGATATTTCCTCTCTCCCTCTCCACCCCCTCCACTATGTTTGCTGCCCCCTGGTTTCCGTTTGCGCACTATTTGCATTGCCTCGGAGGTCCTCCATGCCATTAACCTCCATCTCTTGAAGTGTGTCAGAGCCGCCGCCGCCGCCTCCTCTTCGCTCCCCAAAACTGACACCGGATCATCCTCCCTCCACCCGCTGTCTGTTCCCATTCCGCCTCATGCCCCTCATCCTCCTCTCGCTGGTCTCCAGCTGTGTGAACTCGGGGCTGACAGGCTCCTGTAAGCCGGTATGGTGATTGCGAGGTGGGCGCCCGCCAGGAGAGCGCCTCTAATTTGTTTCAAGGTGAAGCAGGTTCAGTCAATGCGGAGGTTCATCGGGCTGTACGGTCCCAGCATGAGGCCCCCGGCTCCCTCGCTCGCTCTCTCATATATCTGTAGAAGAAGAGGAGCCCGGGCAGCCGCATGCTGTCTACAAAGCCAGCACATCTGTGGAAAGAACTCCCTGGAATGTCGTCCAGATCGACTGACTCAGCAGCCTTAACCACAACTCTGTCTTTTGCTGCAGCAGCAGCAGCAGCAGCGAGAGGTGGATTGAAGTGCATTAAGGTCACTTTGAGACTAGTAAAAGCTGCGACCTCGGGGTGGGTTTAGGTTGTCGTGTTCAGTATCGCGCTCCAGGCTCGTTAGGGGAGCGGCTTAAGAACCCGGTTAAAGTCATCAGCGCCGCTGTAATTACTGTACGGGAAGCAGAAGGGTGCTGATAACTTATGAACATGTCATAACGAGGCGCCCCGCTACATTTGACATCAATTATGAGCATCCAGCCCGAGAACCCCCCCCACCCTATTTAAACCCCCCAGGGACCAACTCGGCTTCCCGTTTGCATGTTGCCACCAGATGTTCGGGTAGAAACAACATGTGGTTCACATTCAGGAAGCGATCCCTTTATTTCTTTCTTTCTTTTTCCTTCTTACTTGGACTTGTTTTCCCCCGATTGCATCCGTTGAATTATTCATTCGCTCCAAATGTGTAAAAATCTACTAAAACTGTCCTGAAAATAAATGTACGTACGCCCGGATGTTTTTTTTTTTGTTTTTTTTTGAAGGCGGAATAACCGGATAGCTGTGAAAATGAGGTTAGCTGAGAAGAAACCCAGCGTCTGTTTAGAATGAACCACTGGCTATCTGATAAATAAGAAATGAGGCTTAAAAGGCATGAACGAGATGCCTTTTTGTTCCTGGCTTGACAACCAAATTGATGCATTTGATTGTTGGGTTGATTCTCCATCGGCTGGTTTCGGACCCACAGAAGCCTCCCTGGATACGTGACGCAGAGGCAGCCCGCTGTCGTAACAACTCGTGGTCACTGTCTCGCCAACCTTCCGTCCATGGACGCTCAGCGCGTGTCCCGCGCTCTGATCTTCTTAGCAATCCAGGCATCGAAACGCCGCTGTTGATTACCGACTGGTTGCGTGCCGGACGTCCATTCCTGTCCCTCCGCCTTCTCACAGGAGATTTGTGTGTCTTTTTTGTGCTGCAGAGTACGCAGATGCCAGTTTGTCTTCATGGGTGAACAAGGAGCGCTTCCAAGGGTACCTGCAGATCGATGGCTTCACGCTCTACGAGCTCGGGGAAACAGGTGACGCATGGGTAACATTTTTTCATCCCCCTGTGGTCTCAAATGAATCATTTCCAAGGTCAAGTCCCCAAAAACATCCGATAGGACAAAGAAAACAAGTCACATATGGTTGTTTCTGCTTGTTTTAGCTGCATTTTATTTGATGAGCACTTTGTGGCCGATTTAAAGACTGCTCAGTCATAACAACCATAAAATGGATTTAGCAAAGAAGTAAGTTTGAGTAAACAGTATTAAATGTTCCAGCCGCGTCCCCCTGAAGGCTTTTAAATCAACTGTCACGTCCTCGGGGCTCGTCGTGTGCCGGTGGAGCGACATTTTAACGCCTCTAAAAGCCTCGTCCCAAACAAAGTCTACGTCCCCGTGCGGGCAAAATCAATGAATAGTCCCGAGCTGTAATTGAGTTATTTATGGGGCCGGCAGAGGGCGAGGATGAACGACGCTTAGAAAAACAAAGTCTCTCTGACGGATTACAGCGCGTTTATTCTGTCGTCGGTGACCAGGAAGTGTTCCTCAGGGGCAGAGAGGCTGCCTGATGACCGCCATGCAAAAACAGCACCGTTTATAAAACCGAGTACACAGCAATACTTTAAGATAATGTCCCAACCCCGCCGACGGAGGGATAAAGGACGCGGTTGTAAAAGAAGAAGGTTAGAAAACTACGCGGTGCAGGTTATAAATACACTTCTGTGGGTATGAAGAAACCCAACGCGTGCCAGTTAGATGGATCTCTTTTGAAATTTGATTACTTGACAGCAAAGTGTGTTAGTGCTGATAGTGGTTTTCTTTAAGCTTTTACCAGAAGAATTTGAAACTAAAGCCCGGCATTCTTTTATTATTAACTTTATAGAACAGTTTTCTCGTCATGTCTTATTATGATGAGTAGTTATCAATGGTCGATCTGCTTTTGTTCTACTTTAATATGGTCTCTCACTTAAAAGGTTTTAAATATCAGAATTATTTATATTAATATTTTCCATTTTTCCACTCCAACATTTAACTAGATGGCGCATTGCTTTCACCTCCATGTTGTGCTACATTGCTCTTAATGAACAAATCTGTGAAAAAAACTGTCTTCACCGGAATAAAGGACATTTTATACCACAGGAGCAGCCGGTCATCTGATTGTATAGAATCAACAATTGATCGCATAGTTCTGTAGGAGATCACTAGTGCACATGGACAGACTGTATCGTATCTCATTCTCATACACAGGAACACATCTGGAACACATTTTGAAATGGCTTAGCTTCTTTTTTCACGCTCTCTGCGCGTGACATGAAAAGCACCATCCATGACCACCAGGGGGCAGGCTGGTTCTCTCCCCCCTGAGCAACAAGGCCCCCAACTAACACACGTCTGAACGACAGACCCTTCTCAGTTGTGTAACAGTTTGTATTTGTCGCATTGTGGGGTTTTTGAGCCTTGACTGGCATCGGGAAATACCTCCGACACCAAAACAGTGACCTTTTTTTTTTTTTTTTCGTGTTCAACCAAGCAGAAAGCCTGAGCCGGCCTAATGTTTGAGGGGTGAATGAATAAAGCGCTCCCCGAAGGTGATTCGTCGCCTCTTATCTGCCCGCCGTTGTCTGCTCACCCTCCTTTTGTGTGTGTGTGTGTGATTTGTAATCTGTCTGCCACCGCAGGCAAATTGGTAGCGATTGCAGTCATCGACGAGAAGGACCCCAGCGAGGAGAGTGGCAGGTACAAAGAACACTGAAATTAAAAAGCATGGCTCTTTTACAAATGACTCCCACACACTCCCACAGTCACCACTCTGGTTGTGTTCAAGTGCACGACTTAAATAATTAAGGCAAGGCTTGAAAACCTTGTGTGGATCACTCCACAAATGACAGGCGGCGGTCTGGAACCCCCCCCCCCAAAAAAACCCCTGTTAGTCTTTCACTCACTTGGTGTTTCACTCTCTTCTCATTTGCTTTTAGATTAAAGGCCCTGATTCAGACGGTGGCGAAGGAATACAGAGAGCATTTTAACAGGTAAGGCACGAGTAGGCAATGAGGTCAAAGATGAATATCCAATTTACACATCTGTTCGAGGACGGCGGCGCTCGCTGGGGAACGCCGCCCGTCCTGTTCACCAGCAGGTTTCTGCCTCCGACGGCACGCGCGCTTTCATTGAGGCTCAGTCGAGAGGTAATTGTGCAAAATGTCAGCCTCCAAATATAGGTGTTCCATTCAGCTGTCAGTCAAAACCTCAGCTCGCTTGGTATAAATGAATAATTTTCTGTTTTCCCCGGCTCCAATTGTGCAATAACAACCGGCTACGAGGCGCCGCGTTCGACCTGCTCCTCCTCCTTCTGTTCTTCTTCAGGAGAGGAGCTAATCAGGCAAGGCATCCAACGCAAACAGGAAACGCATCTCAAACGTACTATTTGACACTATTGTGTGTGTGTGTGTGTGTGCGCGCGTGCTTCAGAGAGCCCATCAGCGTGGTCATCCTTCAGCTGAAGGACCCGGGTAACGGCAAACACGCTCCACTCAAGTGGCACGGATGGAAATGGGCTCTAACGCCGGCGGTCTGCAGCCGCCGCTTGTCTGCGATCCAAAGGGATTGAATGAAAGATCACGTTTTTTAATCTTCGCGTTGTGCTTAAGTTCCCCGTTCGAAGAGGTGCGTCTCAAACCGCCGCGATCCAAGTGTTTCTTTCCCCCTCTGCCGGCGTTCCCATTAGGGACGATTGAATGACACCGATCCTTTATCATCCATTGGATTGCTCGTCGCCCCCCAACCAGCCCCGTGCGGTGCTTGTGCTTTTCTGGAGGACTTGAGTTGCAGGAACCCCACTGAGATCAGAGCTGCCTGCAGGGCTCCGGCAGACCTAAACGGTTCTTGTAATCACGCGTCACAGGGTGACACCGGGTGAGTCAGGGTGGAGTGACGCCCCCGGTGGTGGTGGTGGGGGGGGGGGGAAGAGGGGCGGCAGCGCGTCCAGCCGCCAGATCAGACACGCTCTGATGCCGCAGCAAATGCGGCGGCGCTCAGCTGAGGGGGAACTAGTCCGTCGGGGGGGAGGGGCAGTCAGATTCTGTCCGTTCGTGTGTGTGTGTGTGTGTGTTGTGCTGCGTTTAAACAGTTGTTCTGTGGTCTGTAACTTTAATCCCACTGGTTTTTGGCGCAGAGGAGCATCGAGCAGCTAAAGAACTTCACAAGGTTTCTTGTTGTGCTGCACCGAGTGGCCAAAATAAACGAAAGAGGACAAGCGAAAGAAAAGCTTAAAGAGAGACGCTGACGATGAATCTTATGTGGGGGATGTTTTCTTTCTTTCAACCATAGTGTTTAATACATTTCTTTTATCTTTGGTTGTTCATTAATTCCTTTACACAAAGACTTCTTATGTTATGAAATATATCTGTGGGGAGCGCGCGCACACACACACACACACTCGCTCTTTCCGTTGTATATTCATTCTGTGGGAATCTGGCCTTCCGAGAACACTCCTCCCTTCTTGGGAACCTCATTACGTGACGGATAATGCCGATACATATTTAGTTTATTATAATCGCGTGAGTCAAAGGAGAAGCAACATTTCCACACGGAACGTTTTAGTAAACAGCCAGAACCTGGAAGTTGTACAGACAAAATCTGAAAGTGTTTACGAAGAGTAGCTTATTTTTTCTAACAAAAAAAGGCGTATATAGATCCTTTTTTTAACAATAAACAATAGTTTTTTTGCAGTGAAAGTTACAGGCTGACTTTTTGTTGAGCTTCGTTCCCAGTTCGTCCCGCTGTCGTCAGCATTACTGCCACTAACACACAGATTCCTTTTCTTTTTTTTTAAATGTATTTTTATATTGCATCCCCTGGATTTATTATGTGCTTCAATGGCTTCATAATGGTGTCATTGATGTAAGCAAGGAGCCGCATTGTGTGGCAGCCGGGGGACAACCGTGTGACTCAGCATGAATATAATATATATGTAGAGGGCCCCCCCCCCTCCCTCCCCCCGTAATCAGTCATTCAGTGGAAGTCACTGGCTCCCTCGCTCCACCCCCCCAATTCCACCCACAATACACTCTGCTCAGACACAGCGCAGCACAATGAGGTACAAATTGAATTCCTTCCCCTGCCTTATCGTTTAGATAAATCACGGGAGCCTTTTCTGTGGTGGGAAAAAGATGAGGAGGAACCGGGAAGCACACAGGGCCGAGCCTCTCGCCCCTTTCGTACCGCAAAGACAAAAATGCCACTTTTCCATGAACGAACACGCGATTCCATTCGATGTTTTCTCACGACTGCAAACGGAAAGTTGGCGTCCCAGTTCTGCGCGTGCCGGCTTCAACCTGCCGAATGTCGTTTTTTGATGCACGTTATCATGCCACTGATTTTTGTCCTGCCTCCCCAGAGACTTCCAGTTCGGCCACATGGACGGGAACGACTACATCAACAGTCTCATTATGGGGTGAGTTCCTTCCTCTCGTCATCCTTCTCTTTTCTCCCACATCCAATTACCTGCCGTCAGCTACTTACCCGGGTTTCCGGACGAACATATAAATGTCGGCCTCGGCTATTAAAAGCGGCTCTTCTGGAGAATTCAATTACACGTGGGGTCGTATTTTTATTTTAGTGCGCTCGGAAATCGTAACGCGCAAACAAAAGAAGCGCTCAGAATCTCTGCACAGTTGGGTTTGCAGGCATGTATGTTACAGAAGGCACTGCATGGATTGCATCAGTAAGGCTTGTGTGCGTGTGTTTTTTAATGTTCCTGTCAGAGGGCGGCGCTAACGATCCAGAGCGCTGTAGCAGAGCGCCCGGGTCAACCGACAACACGCACACTTCTAATTAGACACAACTGCGCTGGTGTTGCAGGGCTGTCTTTTTGTTTACATCTTCACAACGCACGGTGTCTAATTATGTCCGTCTTTGTGTAATGCCGCGCGTGTTCCGGGTGAGGATCGCGGTGGTCCGCTGCGGGACGTTGTTTTAATTTGAGCACGTCGTTGTTTGCGCGAGGCAGATTACAGCAGACGCGGCCTCCTGAGCCTCGCGTAATTAAGGGGCGCGTCGGCGAGTACAGTGGAAATGTGACGACGTTGGAACAACAGGCTGAAATTAGACGGGCAGTGTTTATATTTGAGGATGAAAGCGGTGATTAGCCTTCCTAATTTCACGCGAGTAGACACAAAATGCATTTGCCGGGTCTTCGCCGTGCCGAATTTGCCCGCTGCGTCACAGGATTAATTGCCCTCCGTTGAGGAATGAAATCCTGGCCCGTCACTGCCCGCTAATTCTCTCCCCCAAGGAAGCCCATGGAAATAAATCTGATGGCTTTTTATCCCGCTTTCTGTCATCGCAGCGATTACTGCGTCCGGGCAGCCGTCTGTCTGCCGCGAGGCTGCGTTCACCAGATGAGCACCGACACACACACACACACACACACACACACACACACACGCACCACTCGAGGATCTCTCGTCTTTTGTTTGAACGGGGGATTATAGCTAACCCCCGATAGTGGAATGCGTGGTGAACCGAGGTGACCAGGAAGTCTGTGTAAAGGCGAGATTTGTAAACACAAGGGAACGACTCCGAAGATTATTCCCACAGCAACCGGCCATTTGATTTGTGTGCTAAAGATCACCGCTAGTACATTTAGCCTGGAAGTGGTGCAGGAGAGGAGTTGATGAACTGCTGATGACCTACAAAGAAACCCAGTGTAAATAGTATTTTGAGTGCCCAGTTTTCACCTTTTTACTCATTCATTTATCTTTTTAAAGGCCGGTTCCACCAATAAGGTATTTGCTTTTAGATGGATAAGGACATCCGTGCCACACGAATGGAACCAAAGCCACACAGTTCTCTCTCAGCGGCGTGACACAGTGCCCTGCACACCGTTATTCCCCCATTTATCCTCCACTAAAACCACGACGGTCCGACAGGAAGTTGTTCAGTGTCAAATCAGGGGTCCAGGCCTCAGGACGTTTACACGGGATTGTGGACGCCGGCCCTGCCTCAATACTTTAGCTCGGCGCATTTACAACCAGTGAAAGGTCGTCCTAAGACTCTCTCATCCTTGCACTCAGCAACAAACAGACCGTACGCTGAATCAGGCTACAAGGAAGCCAAAGAGCGCGTTTCCCCAAAAGGTTGAACTATTCTTTTAAACAAAACCAAAACATTGCAGGTTCGTACATGAAGCACACGTGTGAGTTTTGTGGCGTCGATTGTTCTCATCTGATGAGGCGAGAAATCAAATTATCTTTAATAATCCAGACAGACCTGGATGAACTTCCCCTGTAATACGAAGTAATAAGCTAATTATACGCCACACCAGCCGTTTTTGTCAGCGGAGGGGGGGGGGGGGGGGGTCTTAAATGTGTGTTTTCTGCCAGCTTTAATTCTATAGTACAGTATGACCCTCCATTACAAACCGCTCACAGAGGTGAAGAGGCTAATCCATATTTACCTTAAATGGGTGCCATCTGTTGGAGTAGACTAGATGTCAGATGAACTACACACTGTGTGTGTGTGTGTGTGTACACACCTCTCAGCTGGACGAAGCAGTTAGGCGTTGATGACTCTAGCTCAGGTGTGTGTGTGTGTGTGTGTGTGTGTGTGTGTGTGTGTGTGTGTGTGTGTGTGTGTGTGTGTGTGTGTGCGCACTCACTCCTGGTCTCGGCTGGATGGCAGGTTGGGACAGTGATGGATACGAGTGTGATTTGTTGCCGGGCTGAGAAACGCTGCGGGGATGTGAGTCTGCCGCGCTGTGATGGACTGCTGCTGCGCCTGTGTGTGCGTGTGCATATATGCATGCATGCTTGCGCGCGCGTGTGTGTGTGTGTGTGTGTGTGTGTGTGTGTGTGTGTGTGTGTGTGTGTGTGTGTGTGTGTGTGTGTGTGTGTGTGTGTGTGTGTGTGTGTGTGTGTGTGTGTGTGTGTGTGTGTGTGTAAGGACACCTTTTCTCTGTGCTGCTCTGCAGGACGTGTGAGAGAGGGATCGCTTGTTTATACGACCTTGTGCGTTATCTCGCTGAGTTTTGTCATTCCTCCACTGATTTGGCAAATTAAGCAGGATGGCGAGCGCGCCCACTTCTTCTTTGTATACGCTCGGCGTGCGTCTCGGCAGCGGGTGCACGTTTTGCTCGTTCCTGCTGTAAATCTCCGTGTTACAATCTGTCTTAAAGAAAGCACAATTTGTTCCCGTCTAATGATGCGGCATGGTAACGGCGGCCCGAGGTTAAGGAGATTAAAGGCTGTGCTTCCTGTCTTCTTCTCCCAGCGAGGTGACGGTGCCCTCCGTCATCATCCTCAACACGTCCAACGAGCAGTACTTCCTGCCCGGCCAGCTGATCGAGACCACGGAGCAGCTGGTCCAATTCATCAACGGCGTTTTGAACGGTTCTGCGCAGGTCCAAAGCGCCTCCTCTTTTCATGCATCGTAGACATTAATCAACAACGTTGTATTGCATTTTAATTCCTCCCAAGGAAATATATTCAGCAGATGAGGTGTGTTTGCAAATCTCCTTTTGCATGTTTAGATTTTATATTGTTCTCCTCCCTGATTGGATTAAGTCAACCACTGAGATTACAGGATTCTGTATTTCAGCGTGCACACTAATCTGGAAAACAAATGTCCTCGCTTTCCTCTGTTCTGCACCAAAGGGGCCGGATTTATGAAACCATGAGACCCAACAGCCAGAGGTCCTGTCCTTTTGTTTTCTGAGAAAGGTCTTTTTTCACTTCCCACCCAAAAAGAAAGCAGCTGCAGCAAAAGCTGTGTAGTTATTTCTTGTTTCTTCAGAACTGCGAGCAGAGAGCCGTGTCTGTTAACATTTCAAAGTGTCACAAGGCATCAGCGCAAGTCTGTGCAACAGCTGCTTCCACCCAAAACCCTCCCCTGCCCACCGAAGTCTGGCCCAGTCAGCGCTCACTAATTGGCCTCGCTGATGAGTTACGGTCCAGGCAGATCGCCCATTGGCTGCCCAGGTGCTGTCGCTGACAAACGAGCCCGGCCGGAGCAGAGCTGACAAACGGCGAACAAACTGGAGTCGGGAACATGTTCTGATTTTGTCCGGAGAAGTGTTTAACTTGACAGTGGTTTTTAAATGTCATAACTGGGGGGAACGGGGGGGGCACCTGAGCTCCTGAGCGAGGATACGGTAGTTTTGAGAAAGTGAAGCATTGATCTGTGTCCCTGCAGGCGCACGGAGGGGACGGCTTCGTTCAGAGGATCAAGCGTGTGGCCTTTGATGCAAAGTCCACCATCATGGTAAGTCGGGGACACTTTATTCCAGGCTGCTGTATGTAGACGGTTGGATGGGAATCGCAAGAAAAGGGGGAAAAACATGTAATTTGGTAGAATATCACCATTGTGACTTTGACAAAGAAATGCCCCAAAAGGGAAGTGAAAGTAAAATGGACCCAAAAAAAAATCACTCTCGGACTCGTTCGGTGATTATTATTATCATTGCATCATAACACACGCTCCATTTGTCCGGTCCTCATATACAAATGTTCAACCCAACCCAATATTTCAATTATTTGTCCTCATTTTGGTTACCATGGTGACCCGCTGCCCGACTCGTACAGCTCTCCTCCCACGCCGCTCTTTGTTAAGACGCCGCTGGAGACCTCGGGCTCGTTGGTGTGCTTCGCACCTCGCCTCGCCTCTGCTCTCCAGCCCACGGGGAGTTCTGTACGTGCACACGCGGCAAGCTCAGCAACGCTGTAAGACAAATGCCCCCCCCCCCCCGAGGAAAAAAAACAACAACCGCCAGAGAACAAGACTGAGAATATGCAATGCAAGCACAGTACGGGGAAGGAGAGACGAGACGGAAGGGAAAGTGGGAGGAGACTAGAGTTTAGCGGCCCGACCCGAAGTGGTCAGATCTTTTAGGGCGAGCTGCTGTTTATTTTCCCGGATAGGAATGTGAATACAGCTGTGATCCTCCAGTTGAAGCGCGGCGCTGCCTCTTGTAACAACGTCCTTTAAAGGGTTGCACGAGAACTCTTACAGAAGAAATGTAAATTTGACTCGAAGGAAAGTAAAGTGACCTCTGGAGGCTGAATAAAGCAGCCCCCCCCCCCCACCCGGAGAGCCCGAACCTCAATGCACGGTGAACAGGAGCCGCATCGGGCCCAATGACTTATGGCCTGCCGTGTTAGGTGCTGACATCAAATCGTAATAGAAGAGGAGAGCAAATATGTGCAGACAGACTTGTTCATGGAGGTGGACCTTTTGTTGTACAATGTTGCCTCTCCAATATGGTCGCCCATGTAAAACAAAAGAAAAAAAGACGGCACAAACAAACACGTGTAACGTTGCAGAAGTCCTGAAATTAAACGACAGACATTCCATTAATTGTGAAATATTAAAGCCTGCCAATGATTTGTGACCTGCCTTCCAAACACACAAACGAAGCTTAATGGCGTTATGCAAATTAACGAATACATGAATGAATCAAAATCCAGTATATCCGCTAAAACATTTCACACCGATGCTCCTGGATCAGCCAATAGGATTGTGCGTTCACCCCCCCCCCCCCCCCCCTGTACATACTGGATGTAACACACTGGCGGTGCATCCGGGGGGGCGACTGCGACTGCGACCATGTTTGTGAGCATGTTGACTTTACCTTTGGCCGCCACGTCATTAACCCACGCAGGCCGGCTGCGTTTGTCTACACGGGAAGTGAGGCCTGGGTGAGTAAAGAGTAACGGGGATTGTGTTAAAACTGCAACATCTGCACGTCTGCGTTGTTGTTGTTGTTGTTTTCACTGAGCCGAGGGCAGAGGAGACAAGGAGACGTCCGGGATCTGCCTCCTGCCCCTAATCCCTCCTCATTCCCTCGATTTACCACCCGGCAGTTTAGCAAGCGATCACAGACTAATGTGACGCGCTGGTGATCCAGAATGAACAAGACAGGAGCGATGATGAGTGATGTTAATGTGAAGGCCTTGCTGTGCAGTAACAGTGAAATGGCTTAAGTCTCTTCTGCAGAATTCTTGATTGTGAAAGAAAAACATTCTTTTCATTCTTTTGTCTTCCTTTCATGTCTCGTTCGCCCCCACCAGTCGGTGTTTCGCAGCTCCCCGCTGCTGGGCTGCTTCCTTTTCGGCCTGCCGCTGGGCGTGATCAGCCTGATGTGCTACGGCATCTGCACGGCCGAGACTGACGACGGCTCGGACGAAGCGGGGAAGAGGGAGGGGCTGACTGACGAGGAGGAAGACGAGGAGGACGAGGAGGAGGAGAGGCATCGGGCCAATGAGCTGGAGGGCCCGGAGGAGGACGAGGACGACGACGAGGAGGAGGAGGAAGAGGAAGACGACGTCGGAGAGAAGGATCCCGAAGAGAAGAAAACCGATTAACGCAGGTGCTCGGCCCGAAACGGAGGGTGAGCGGCCAGGTCGAAGGCGGTGGCATGAAACTCAAAGACGCGTCAGTGTGCCGCTACTCGGCTTCTTTGTCTTTCATATCACTCCCACTGCGAGCCCCTCTAGCGCAGACGCCCCCCCCCCCCCTGTGTTAAAGGTCGGCCGCCAAGTGGAGCCGTCGAATCGGTCACTCAGTTCACTCTTGGTGATCACGTAATGCGTGACGAGGGGGAGAGAGGTGGCTGTGAACCAGACAAACCTTATTTATTAAGATTTGACCCCACCAGTGTGACGCTTTCTCTCGTTGTTTAGTAGCCACTAAAACGCGCCCGTCATTTTTTTCTTTCTACCTGCAGTTCATTCTGATATGTTAAGATAGTAGATGCAACACATTTGTGTCATCTTTACCCGACAAAGTCAAGGCTCATTGTAATCGACGTGTTTGGAAAGCAAAGGAAGTGCCAGAGAAGGAAAATCTGCCATAATGGAGTTGTGCTTTTTTTTTATTGTACGTTACTGCCTTCTTCTTCTTCTAGTGGTGCAGAGACAGCTGTGCATTTCTACTCATTTCCCACCTGTTGCTGTCCATTTACGGGTGAATGAAAAAAGATGGAATGGTGATGGGATTCAGTCGGTGTGATCTAGGGATATGGCATATTCTCATCAACATGGCTTAGCGGCTCAGAATCCTTAGTACTGACGGCTTGTACCTGTATAGCAGACATCCATACAATGCCTCAGCGGCCCCTGCAGCTTTTAACAAGTCATATTCTTCTGATAGACCGGCCTGTCTCCTTCCATATTTCAATCTGTCCTCCATCACCGGTTGACGCATTGAATTCAGGAGGCAGGTTGAAGTTTAAATCCTGATACACCGAGAACACAAAATATAATATATATATATATATAATATGTCTTCTTCTTGCTACTTAGTTTCACCCCCCTTTTTTTTCCTGCTGCCATAAGTCACGATTGTTGGTTTCCTCAATGCTATATCCTATTTCCATACTGTCATGAACAGAGTGTGTGCAGTAGCTGCAATCGGGTTTGTGGCTTCATCTTGGATTTAAGCGGGCGATCTGTTACATTAAATAAACAAGTGTTCCTAAAATCTGCTCCACCCAGTGTAATATACTTTTTATGAGAAATGCAAATGTGGAGCTTTTCTGGCAGTGACTTACTATTTAACTGTTAATGACTGTAGGAGAAAATATAAGAGAACCTGTTGGCACTCAAACTCATAAGGTGCAATATACAATATGAAGTGTCAATGGCAGCAAAAGCAAATGGTTCCAGAACTGTTTCCCAATACAAATATATGTCCACTCCCAGTAGGAAGAGTACAAACAAACCGACTTCTGTGATTCAAAAAGGGTTGTAGCTGATACATAATACAGTTGACCATTTTAAAAATACTCTTATCAATGACGAAGCTGAAACTAATCTCATATCTCGCGGGTAAACGTGCCATCAGCGCGTTAGCTTAGCACAAATGACGCAATCAGCTCACCTGGTTTCCGGCAAAAGACGACAACCACCTGGCAGCACTTCTAACGCCGCTTTGGTTTTGCCGTGCTCAAACTTTGCATGCAGCGGTTTCTCCTTTTGAAGTAGCCACGCAAGCCCCTTGCTTTCAGTCTTTATGCTAAGCTAACCTGCTGCTTACGTACCGTGCCATGGTACTGGGAAGCTAACAAACGTACTTCCTTAAAATGGCCAACTATTCCCTTCCGAGTGGCGCACTGGATTATTATTCGCGCTGCATTTGTTTTCCATTAATCATCCGAAAACACTCCTGCACACAATCTGACGTACAGGACTGGCGAGTAATTAAAAGTTTGAAATGAGCAACGACGGCTTCGGTAACAAGCTTTTCTCTCCAGGGACACTTCAACACGTGGTGATGAATGAGCACGTAGCTCGTCCTCGACCTTGTGAGCAGGAAGAAGTCGTCTTAATTCCGCGTCCTCGACTCGCTTTCAGTCGCGGCCCCGTTAATCACAAGTGAACTCACGCGCGCTTAATTCGGTAATGAATGTTTTCGAGCTAGTTATGCTATTATTGTGCAAAGGTGATCCACCCCTCTCGCACCCAATTCATAAAACAAAGTGAATAATAAGATGGATTCATTTTGGTTATTCTTGGTTTCATCCTGCTTTTGTAGCTCAGCAAATCTGCACATCTGCTGTTTTTAACAGTTTGTATTATTACTGTGAAACTGCACTGAAGGAAACATGCCCTCGCCTTGCCTTCTGGTCCCTGTAGTTGCCTACCATTCTCTCTGAATTGAGATTGTCACACTTTGTTACCGGTTTGAAAGATTGAAATAAAGATTGTCCTCTTTTCTTTTTTGTTTTTATTGTCGACTGGTATTTTATTTTTATTATTTTTTCATCCGACGTACATATCTTCTGCTTGTCCTCCAATGAGAAACCCTTTTTCTCAATCACAGCGCATGTAAACGTGATTTTAAAAAAAGAAAATCCTTTTTAATCTCTCGACAATCTCATCTGAGGTGGAGGTGCCAACTCAATTATAGCAGAGGTAATCCAATTTTTGGAGATCTGGGTTGAACTGCGGCTGATTGCGTTGCTTGATGGGGAAACTCATTTATTTCTTCTCTTTGGGGAACAGCGGCGCTTAAAAGTCCGACTCGGAGACGTGGCGCTCCGTAATGGAAAAGCACAATGTCGCGCCGCGCTTTCTGAAGGCCCTTTTAAGCGGGAGAAAGAATGCTTCGCTTTCGGGGGGATTTGATGCGTTGCTTTTTCAGGTCTGACAAAAGAGGCATGTTCACTTTCCATTGGAAGTCATTTTGGGGATGAATTACCGCAAAGGGGAAGATGATGTATCACGAGGTTACATCACAATCCGTGTCACCGAGTGGTGCTGACGCAAAAAGTCAATTCAATGCTCAATTACCTCGCCTTATATTCCCAGAATGAGGCTCGCGCAGGAGGCCTCCTGTCTCTCTCTCTCTTTTGGGAGAACCAACAATCTCGCGCACTAGACAAACGCAATTACACTCGGCTGCTCATGCTGACGTCTCGCGCTGAAATGGCTTATTACGGCGAGGTGGCGATCATGACTCCGGGGAGGTGTTTAATGGCGTCGGGGCCACGCGGGGTCAAGGCAGAAGAGATGGATGCTTCCTTCAGCCAACGAATGGGGGCTGATTGGCTCTGCTCACCATGGAAACCCGACCTACACAAACTATGTCGGCAAATGTGCCCTTTTCGTCGCCCCCCTCAGAGCATTTTTTGTGCTTGTGCGAAGTCACAAAAGGGTTCAAGTGGGTTCAGTAGCCGACGGTTCAACCGGTGTCGACGGGTTCAGCCGGCTTCAGTAGCCGCTTGTCAGCCCGTCAGTCGATGGGTGGTGTTTGTCGCCGTCGGTTTTCGACCTGACATTTCGGGAAATCCTTCGTTTCGGCGGTGAAACGTCCGCGCGAAGAATCATCCAAGGAACACGCGCAGGAGGATGTGATCTGTCATCTGAAGGGAAGATAAGCGGCAGGCCGTTAGGAGGCAAACACGCCGTCTGTTTCTGAAACACGATAATTGAGCACTTCAGGAAGAAAAGCAGAGTCAGAGGTGCTACTTTTTCTATCACAATTGTAATCCTAATTTATCTTTATTATGTGAACCCGAGCGGTCCGTTAGTGAAAACAAACGTCTCAAATCTGCAAACAACATCTAAAGCATAATGAGAGGACGACTTGTCCTTTAGCAGCATGTGCTGCCGACAGTCAGTCACACCTTTTCTCCAATCGGATCCCCCGAAATACACACATCAACACGTCTGTGTGTGTGTGTCACACACAGCCGGTTTAATCTCAGCCTTAGTCACTTCCCCCAGATGTTTCGGCGAGGTTACGTGACTGGCCGGCTGGGTGCAGAGCTCACGCCCACCCAAACCCCCCTCTCACAGTGGCTTTTAGTTGACTGGTAACAGCAGCCCTCGTGTACACCGATACACACTTTGAATGTACACAAACAGCGAGGCGCCCTCCGCTGCCCACGCGAAGCGTCCTGTAGAGACGGTGGGATTCATTTAAGTTAGCAGCTTTTGCGGCTTAATGTTTATTTTGAGCGGCTTGGGGGTCACGAGGTCACGGCTCTCTGTTGGTGTTCATACTGAATATTATACACTGCAAGTGCAAAAACGATGCCGCCATCACAGTACAGATTCAACATTGGGTTGTTGTGGAGGGTGATGGACTTTAAGTATTAATGAGCTTCTCTAATTAATGTACATGTACCTAAAAGGGGATGCTTTATGTTTAATTAGCATTTGGACCCACTCTGGTGTATTAAATAATTCAGTGGCCGTTTGGTGCCTGATCTCCTACTTTTATCTTTGACATTAACTGCTGTGTTTCAGCCTCAGTCCTTTTTGTACATGATTTGTTCTGGTACAAGAAACAAAAAATAGAAAAGAACAAAGCACAATAAAAATGTGGAACGCAGACCTGTTTATATTCATAACAAGGAATTCTTGTACATATCATAACGTGTACACAGATGGTTTGGCATTGAAGAGAAGCAACAGTTGGCTCAGTCCAAAGGTTTTTACGGGGGCTTTTGTGCCAAACTACATCTTCTAACAAACCACAACTTGTAGTCGTCGCTCTTGAGTTTAAGTGAAAACCTAAAAAAACAACTCGACAACGATCGATGGCGAGGTTCTTTGTTTCCCGCCGTCGACAAGAAGCTATAAGCTAGGCTAACGGCCTCCCAGCTGTGGTCTCATACTGCAGAGACAGATGTGAGATGTGACGTGTCACTAATCTTCTAAGCTCTTAAGTTAAGCTTTGAATTCTATTAAGTGAAGCCGAATGACAATACGAAGTAATTAAAGTTTGCGTTGTGGATTTCAGCGTGTGTTGTGTGCATGAGTGGAACGGATGCAGGCGTGAGTGGCGAATAAAGATCAACGATATGCACGTTGCCAACGCTGTGCCCCGACCGTCCCGTCGAGCTGTAAAAACTGCACTGCATTTGTTCCGGAGACAGAACTAAAAATACAGGTTCACGCTGTTGTTGGTCGCTCGTGCTGCGCGTCGCTTTGGCGCCCGCAGAGGGTCGTAACGGCTCGCGCGGCCGCGTCGGTGCTCGGGCCCGTGGTTAACTCTGCAATGTAATAGGAAGTGTTTTCTTTTCAGCTCCCGCTGATAGCTTTTTAATTGCTTTCAGTGACACCGTCACCTCGCCGCCTCAACAGCCCGGAGGCCGCGTGGCGTCGTGATGTAATCAGGAAATAATCATAATTAGGAAAAACATAACTGTGAGCAGTTATTTGGGTTAAAACGCCCTAAAGGTGCAAAATAATATCTGAAAAAAGGCCTTTTTTATTGGTAGATGGCGAAGGAATGCGTCTAAATATAAGCAATAATGAAGGCTGGAGGCCGGTTACTGTTTGTAGGGGCCGAGTGTGACAGACTCCTCTGGGCGTTAATATATAAGACAGAAATCCTCTGGGTGCTGGTTTTATTTCCTGGTTATTGCACTGAATTATTACCATTGCATCGGGCTGCACTGAAAAGTCCAAACAACCGGGTAAGTGCAAACATGTCGATGTTGGAATCCAAACAATAAAACTGAGTCGGCTAAATCAAACTTGGCTGTTTTCACTAAAACGAAAAGGCAAAAGTTCAGCCAAAGGTCAACAGAGACTCCGGCCCACAACAAGCTGACAAACAGACTGTATTTAGTTGTAAGGAAAGTCAATATTGGACTGGTCAATGCTGCTTTGGTAGCTTTTGACCCCCCCCATAGAGCTAGAAGGCCTGAACAAAGCAAAATACACTATTTTTCCAGCCATAGGTACTTTTTTTATAGACAAACGTTAAACAAATACTGTATAATCCATTTTGGTCATTCCAATAAATTCCTGCTCTATGCATCGTGTCATTTTAGGATGAGGTATTAATATAAGTTAATGTCCGTTTGAATGTAGCCGGCTGTTGAATCTTCATCATGTAACTGTGAGTTGGCGTCGGTGTTGAAATGTGAATCTCTGACGATAATCACAGCCGCAAACCCCCCCCCCCCCCACACACACACACACACACACACACACACACACACACACACTGCTCCGGAATAAAGTGAAAACTAGATGAAAACAACCCCACGATGTCGTTGTCAAGCGGCGTTGCTCTTCAGGCGGGGTGACGCGTGCTCTCTGCGGGGGCTCTCTGCCGGCAGCCTGGATGAGAGCTGCAGAAGTTGTCAAGCGTCCCGGATAAATCTTCTCAGAGCGCCCGGGAGCCCCCCCCCCCGGCCCCCGAGGTGCGTCAAGGACAGCCAGAGGCAGATTTCAGAACTGGCCCTCAGCCTTGCTTTTCCCAAAAGCGGGTTGTCTTCTGCGGCTTCCCATCTACGTGCCCCCCCCTCTCCTCTCTGTGTATGATGTAGCTGCTGCAAGTAGGGCAGACATTGTCTGTCATGCGCTTCCGCCTATCTGGACTTGGTTTAAACAGAGCGGAAAGCGAGAGAGGAAGCGGAGCAACTCTGGCCAACGACGACAGACGGAGAAAGGGTGGTCCGGACGGGGGGGGGTCCGGAGGGTTCGGGAGGGGGGCAGCATACCTGGAGTTAATGAAAAAGGCGTAATGCCCATACGAAACATGAAGGGCCCTGCAGGATCACAGGCTGCCACAGCCACTTAGAGGCTGCATTCGTCAGGGGGGGGGCGGCGGAGAGTCCTCTGCTGGGCCGGTTCGTATCACTCAGGCTCGCCCTGACAGCAGCGCGAGGCGGGAAGAGGAACAGACGCCTTTCAGAGCAATAATTAAACAGGTGCACTTGTGATGTCAGCAGTCACCAAAGACAGACGGGGCCGTCGTCGACTGTTGTGTTCTTCACGAAATCGCAAGACTACCCGGGCATTATTTCACAGGCCGACCTTCACTTTGAGCAACGATGTTCTTATGCAAAAAGGAAACCTCTGTGTCATGTGGAGCAGCGCACAATACAGTCAAGATGTACGCTGATGCTCCACTGCTTGATCCACTTATCTCTCTTTGCAGATTGCACATTGTTCTGCCACGATAGTCTCACCCCTCGTGTGGCGTTTTAGTTTTTTTGTTCTGTATTACGTGTTGTTTTGGGTACTTCCCGTTCATCAGCGGACACAACGTGATTCACCATGACGACGGTGGTGGACTTTGTAGTACGTCTTTTTGAAGCACTTTGGTCTTTGATTTTCACAGACCAGTGAACAAAAGCTTTTAAAAATGAAAAGCCGCCGTTGTTGTGCCGCATTGTTCCGCCATCGGCAGCTGAAGGGAATCATTTCATCAGCTTTGATGCACAAAAAAATCAAATCTCCTTTCACATCCAGAGACAGAATTGAGAGGGAAATATTAAAAAAAGAAAAGGTATTGGAGAATTGTCAAATCCTTCATTTCACTTTTAACATGGTTTTGTTGTTGTTCAAATTTATATGTTTTTAAAACATGATTTATAGTTTGACTGAAAAAAATGGAGCAATATGATCCCAACACGACACAAACGCGCTGAACAACGGGACTCTTATTTAAAAGGAGCCAGCAGCACAACAATTACCTGACAGCGAAGGCGTGTCATGTGCTGCGGGGGGGGCGGACGTGACCAGCTGATCGCAACAGCTGATAGAATGATTGACAGCCCCCAACAATGGCGGCGAGTAAACAATGAGTGGCGTGTGCGAGAGGACGTGACGATGTGTGAAAAACCAACTGCAGGCCTCAGCACGCAAGAGAATAGTCAGACTTATCTTGAATAGAGCTTCATGCAAACCAGCTCTATTATCCCCCCCCCCTCCCTTATTTCTCTTGCCTCCATCAATAGCGTCTGATATCAGAATTAATCTGAAAAGTTGCCATTCTTCCCCTATTAGCATGCAGGCGAGAACCCGTCTTTTTGCATGTGAATAAATAGTTATTAAAATGACCGTCTCAAGAGGTTTAAAGAGTTCCTCTGATTTGACACTTTCTGATTGCATTTTAAAGAGCAGGCATTTGAATATCGCAGTGTTTATTCTAATCTGGCGTCGGGCCGGATGACAGGCTGAACAGTAACAAGCTTCGACCGGGCGACCCGGGTTCAACCGCTCGTGCTGTTAGGCGTCACTCAACGCCAGCTCCGGCGCTCCTGTGTATTATTCTTGGCCAGACAACGAAAAAAAGATGAATTGGTTTTGACCGTGTGAGGAATATATACCGTTTAGAATTGAAATACATGTTTTTATGATGTTACATTTGATTCCGCCCGTGAATGAGAAGTGATTTCTCTCTGCAGCCTCTCGGCTTAACTCGCTCCTTTCAATTGCTCTCTGTGAAGCATGTTAATAAATGAAGCGTGAACCTGATGCCCCGTAGACAGATTTAAAGGGAAACCGAGTGAAATTAACAGTGTGCGCACACCGACTCGACATTCTTCCCTTAATTATGGCATGTTTTATAAATGTATTCACTGAATTGTGAAGCGCGTGTAAATAATGAATCAGCCATTGTCGGGGAAGGAATAAAACCGAATATGATGCAGTGACGGCTGATGTGTTTTGCTCAAAAAGCTGCAAATGAAAGAGCAGAAATAAGTGGGGTGAGCGGTATCCATATAGTGTAACATTTCATTTTGTGAAGCTTGTTACTTATGAAAGAGAGTAAAGAGCAAAATCATCACAGTTTCAATTTAGCTTTTTTCCAAAAACGATCACCTTTCAAGTTGATATTTCTAACATTAGAGACATTAGAGACATTAGATTTCCCACATTAGAGACTCGATCTGTCTGACTGTGACGGATGAACGGCGCGCACGCCTCAAAGACGCCATCGTCCGGGCCGAGGTCTCAGCCACAGATAACGAAGGCGCCACGATCAGAGGGCCTCCGTGTGAGCTCGTTATGTGAGTAATGAGTCCTTCGTGCCATGACACCCCTGATCATGACGGGACGGTTCAGCCGCCCCCCCCGCCTCCCTCCCCCCCATCACATCTCACACCGACACACTCACAGGGGGAGATTTGCTGCAGTGTGACTTCTGCATCCACTTCACCGATGGCAGGATTTTCATTGGCGTCGCTGTTCGTACCACGGCATTATTCAGTGGGCCTAATGAATCTATGAGCTGTGAAATCATTCAGGGGGGGGGTAATGATAAGCTATCGCCGGTCTGTTCTAGCTTTTGTAGCAATGCAACTCACTGAATATGCTGACACTTGGCAATGTGAAAATCTGCAATAGCAGAGTTAGGATGCCCTGCACCTTTTTTCCCACCATAATTCATCTTAAAGCATATTTCTTTGGAGCTGCAACACTTTTATTAAAAATCACCCAAAGGAGGTCCATGCTCAGTGTGCAGTGGATAACGGATAGCATATTTAATTTTATATAAACGCTGACAACTTTCTTATTTATTTGGCACAAAAAGTGCAGCTTCAGGTGAAGGTGTTCACAAAGCAATTATATCCTTTAAATCATTTAAAAAACTCAAATAAGCTGCTCTGGAAGCTTTTTTTTAGCAATACATATAATATAATTGACAACATTATAAATGTTGCCTCAAACATTAAGAAGTCACACCAAAAAACAGAATTTAACAAATTGAGATAAGATAAGAGAGGATAGAACTTTATATATCCTTAAGAAATTGTGCCGCTGTCGCAGTACAAATAGTGAATATCCTGCTCTCACATTGTGTCCGTCCCTGTATTCTTCTTCATCCTCACAAGTCTTTTTCCAATAATCTCGCCACACTGTATTATTTTCCTGTGGGTGCTTTAACGCTCAGGCACTTATGGCTTTGATTAAAAAAAAATTGAAAGACCTTCTTTCCACATCCGATGTTTGCAAATCGCTTCACAGCGAATCATTTGTTAACAATGAGTCACGCCCGATAAGTATGAAAAAATGGTGAAATTTGCTAAATGGATTTGCACCAATTTGGATGTCGATATAGGCCTCTCCTCTGGCGGCTCACGCTGTTTGTGAGTTATATGACCGGTAACCCCGGGTGATTCACAAGCCTGTTGCCGAGCGCTGTATTGCCGACATATCATTCCGTCCACGTGTCCCTCCCTCTTCTCCTCCCTCAGCTCCCCCTGTGCTTTATAGGTGGCTCTTTGCTGTCAACACACACTGTCTGTGGGTGGGCAGGTCTCTGGTATCTCAGCGGCCATCTGTCATCACCGGTCGAGGCTGGTTCCACACACTGGATGCCCCCCACCACCCATACCTACACCCTAAGCCACTCCGCAGGGTGCCTTGATGACTTCAGTGTCCATTGCAGTCACAGAACTGCCCTGAGATTGGATTTGTGTCGAGTTAAGCAGCAGGTTTTTAGCTGATATCAACAGTAATCTTTAGGTGTCCATAGAGCCACTGGGGATTTTCACAGCCTCAGCAATTATGGTGAGCTGCATGAGAGGATGCGGCCGGATAACTACATCCTCATGACACACTGGGTTTAGTTGTTGTCTAGTCCAAATATGGTGTGTTGACAAATGTCATGAAAAAAATAGGTTCAACATTTTTTTGGAAAAGAAAAGTGTTAGTCAAAAAATGTAAAAAAAAAAAGTCATGTTATGGAAAAAAGTTAAAGTATCATGTTGACAAATGTCAAAAGATATTTGGTTGAGAAATGTTTTGACAGAAAAGTCAAAATATGTTTTTATGACAAATGGGTTCTTGACTGAAGGCAGCGCGTGCATCCTAGTGTCCCTGCAGTGCTGAACATGGGATCCACCTCCAGTGGTTTCAGCATTTTTAAATCACTAACCCAGATTCTGTCTCGGCTGAATCCCAACCCAGATCTGGTGCCTTGGCTAGCCAAAGGAACGCTGAATGGGTGATTCATCAGCTCTTGGAACGGTTGTAAACTAAATGATTTATGGCTCTGCTCTTTTTTTTTTTTTTACCAAAATCTTATTTGTGTCACAGTCACTGCTGCCGTCTCGGTTTATGAGTCTTCATCGCTCTGTTCTTGTCTCTTTTCCTCTCCTCTCTTTCTCCTTTAGAGGTCATGCTGGAGAGGTGTAATTTAAGGCCTGATGGGTAATCATAATGTACGCTGGAGCTCTAGGAAGCCTCATATGACCTGATGAGCACTTATGATTGATATGAAGCTGGAGGTATTTGACGTTTCCTCCCTCACAATACTAATGCAGGTTAATACTAGCATGTATTCATGGTGGGATGCACATGAACATGCACTCACACAAAACGCACACATGCACAGGACGGTGACAAACTGAATTAATGCACCAGCCGAAGCATTGCAAATGCAAGTTATTGCTCATTCGCTCTGCTGTAGAGAATGTGCATGATGAATAAAACATTTACGAATAAACACACACATTGATTTATATATAACTCTATGAATACGCTATAGATTGCTCTTGAGATTTTGTCCCATTCCTTTTTTCGTTTATCCATTATTCCGCAATAACTGGCGTTAGCATATTTTCTCACTTTTTCCATTTCACCCTGTTGCTATCTACAAAAAAATTGGATTGGACTATTACCGTCATGCAGTGAGGAAATGCAGCCGCAGGCCATGAATTGGTCAAATACAAACAAGTGGCATCCGCCGTTTCTAAACGTGAGCCGCTTAATCTTCAATTCTGGGCCTTGAAACGTCTGACAGCTTAAATCAATGTCACTCCGGGGCAGATACGCCGAAAGTAACAGAGCGGCAGTGAGATGGGGAAAGAAGGAAGGAAACAGAGGACAAAATAATGAGTTTTTCCATAGTAGTCTATCTATAAAGCCACAAAGGCCACAGTAAATGGGAACAGCATTCAAATTGGCGCTTGTCATCTGCGGCTCCGTGCCGGATCACCGCCGCTTCGCTTCATGAGCCCCCGCGTCGAAGATAAAATTCACAAATCCCGATCTGCATTTTCTGATCTAAAAGCTCTCCCGAAAAGTGCGAACAGATTGTCCCTCCGTCTCCAACACGAGACGTTTCGCCGTGGAGACCACTGCGGGACACGGGGCCCTCTTTCAGGATGAAAAGGGTTCTTGAAAAGGCAAGATATGATATTCACCGGAGAGAAATATGGGGAGGCAGCGCGTAGCCTGGAGCGAGCCGGGCCCCTGCTGCGACACGCATGGAGCGAGAGAAAAGACACTGAGGAAGATGGGCAGAAACGGAGCATAATCTTAAGTGAAAGTAAAAAGGGAGTTATTGAAGAGCAGATGAAGAAAGAGCGCGCACCTCAAAACTGTTAATCAGGCCTTTTACTTTTTTTTTTTTTTACTTTTGACTAGAAAGGTCAGATCTTTTTTGAAAATTTTTGTTTTGAAGCTCGGCAGGGGAATCTAAAGCCGCGGTGCAGACGGACGCGAGGACAATCGATAGCCAGCGGACAGACAGACTCCCGCTAGGTGAAGTGAGAACAACGCACCGCTGAAGCCTTTGTGGGCCCAACGGCAAAAGAGCAAACCATTTATTTACCACCAAACGTCACCAGACCACGAGCAAGAATAACACTTATTTCCCGTCTGACATTCTGTCCCCGCGCTCCTCCAGAGTGTCGGCGGCGGACGCGAACAGAAGATCATTAGATCAGGGGAGGAGAGCGTTGTACATCGACCCAGGACCAGAAAATTCTAGGCCGCCATTGATTAGCAAACGACGGCTCTTCGCTCCGGCTTTTATTTTTAGGCGTGGGCCGATCGATGGGAGGCGCCTTTGTGCGGGGCGGCCGCCGCGCTGTGCGTCCCCCCCCCCCCACGGAGCCCCGCGTAGGTCAGAGCAAAGCCCCCCGAAAGGTCGGACCAATGATGGAATCAATGGGTGGGAAATGTCAACTATCGAGGCTGTTTACCACAGCGGGGGGGTCACCTCCCAGATACATGTAGTGTCATTTGAGCTGATTTCAACAACCTTTAAAATCCTGCTAGATATAAAAGATATAAACCCCCAAAAGTTTTACTTTTAGACGGTGGTGGCACGTTCTGCAAAGGTTCCATCCATGGAACATGAATCTGCTTCGGGCCATGGAGCCACAGTTGCACTTCATTTCGCACCGTGAGCATCAAGCAGGGTAATTAAAACCTCCGTTTTCCTGCTGATCCCGTTCGCTTTGAGCGGCAGTGACTCGGCAAAATCTGCGAAATCTATGGCGTCCACTGCTTTGACCCAATTCTCGTTCTGACGTCTACATTTGCAATGGATCTAACGTTCCGCGTCCTCTGGCCAACGCCGCCACCAGGAGTTAAATGTGAATGTCGCCTGCTGTTTGCAGCTCCGCTCCCTGGTTCCTTCCACCCACTCTCGACGCTCGATGAGTCAGCAGAGTCGCTCGGTCGGCGGAGCCTCAATCTGTTCTGGTGAGGGCCACTCGAAGGTCCTTCATCCATTGAGAGGTCGCCCCCCCCCCCCGACAGGCAAGCGATGGTGCGATAGATTGTTAGTTTGTTTGTTTTATGGAAAATACTGTGGACAGCGACTGATGCAACGATGACGGAAACTGTATCAACCGCAAGTATTCCAAGGTCGTCATGTCCACGTTCCTCTTTGACGGATATTGGACTCTGTGTCAAAGGTGTCAGTAGGAATGAACGGCTAAAACTGAAGTTTTCATATTTAATGCATTATTGATTTTCACTTGTAAACAACCACGAGTAGAATTTAGATGGAGGAATATTAAGCTCTTGGTGCCAAATATTTTTATTTAATATTTACTTGACGCGCTTGTCAGAGAAGACACGATAAACGAATGAGGACGTGAGAAAAAAACGTTTAATCCATAGAAAATGATGTTAATTAAGTTTTGAAATATTCCGCTTAGAGTTTTAAGCTTTCGCTTCTATTTTCTCTTTTTCGCTTTAACGACTTGCTCCTTTTCCTGAGCGGCTTGAAAGCGTTCTGTCAAAAATGATGAACATTCCAATCATTCATGTATAAATATAGTGCACACATTATGAACTTCCTCTTAATGCTCCTTGGATTTTCTTCGGCCTCTGACGGCGGCGCCTTTTCTTTCACATTTGACCTTGTGACCCCGGTTGGTCGATGCCCCGATGTGTCACTTCTCACTAGTGCTATCATTAAGCTAAGGGAAGGGAGGGGGGGGCGCTACGAGGCGGCGGCGGCGCTCTGGCAGCGCGTCGCCCCACCGGTGGCTCAGGTGCGGGCTCGAGAAACAAAATAAGAGGTGATCACAGGAGCAGGTACGCCCAGAGACACCCGGGTGGCGTCGGCGGGCCGCGGGCGCCCGCGGGGGGGTCAGCCGGTTCAGCGCCGGGGCAGCTGGTTGTCTGAGTGCCGAGTTAAGAACATTGATCCCCGCCGCCGAGCCTCCTCACGCTCATTAGTGGCATTACCCGGAGCGCCGCGGGGGCCCTGGGATCCCCGGGTCCAATTTGGACGGCAGAACCGGCCAGCGGCCTGAGGAGGAATGATAACATGGAGCACACACACACACACACACACACACACACACACACACACACACACACACACACACACACACACACACACACAGGGGCCGGTCTCACAATCTTGCGGCCAGCTGGTCAACTGTTCTAATAAGAAGCTGGTTCAGAGCGAGACGGAACAGAAAAACAAAAGCTTTGTACAGATATTTTTATTTTTATTTTTACCTTCCCGTGTTTATTCATTGCGTTGGGTCACAACAAGCGCTTCACATTTGACATATTTTCTATCTGCAGAAAAGTAGAGCGAGAGTGAGAGGACCCCAGTGAGCCGCACACTCTTATTCTCAGCCTCGCGTCGGCATGTAGAAGCCCCCCCCTCCCCCCCCCCGAGCAGGCCCTAAAATGTGAAACGTATCAAGGTTACAGCTTCAATGACCAGACAGGATGCTCCACAGCTGAGAACGTCATTTGTAAAGATGAAAGTGCTCCACTGTTGTGGCAGATTTATGCAATTCAAACTTTGTCTTTTGTTCGGGGATAAACACTTGAAATGGCTCCTTGAGTAGAAAATACACTTGAGGGGGGGTGTAGGGGGGGGGGCAAGGACGTCGAGGGCTCTCATGTCTTTTCCATCTCAGACGCGTGTGATCACAAAGTGTCACTAATGCGCTGTTCTCGATGCGCGCCGGAAAATAGGCGGCGTGCTTCATTTGATCCCAGTGGTACCGCGGTGCCACCTCAGTACGCACGCACGCTTCATGTTCCCGCTCCTCTCACAGACGAGCGGTCTGACATTTGCCGCCGCTCACATTGAAAACATTGCACCTTGTACTCCTGTCAGAGAGAACCTTTGACTTTCACAGGTGATTCTTGTTTGAGGGCCCCCTGAAAGGACGACGTGAGGAGAAGGGCTTCCGAAAATATCCTGTTTATTTATATATCGTGTGTTCAAAGCTTCAGACATGGCTTGCTTCGTCTAAATATATATATATATGTTTCTCCTGAGCGGTTACCTTGAAACGAGACGTGGCGTCGTCTCGCATAATAACAGCGAAATGCAAAAATATCCAAATGTCAATCTTAGACATGTAGCTTCATGACATCAGATGGGTAAAGGAGCTGAATACGCAACCGTCAGATGAACTCTGAACTTCTCTTGTCCCACTGGGAGAGAGCAGCGACGACGGTCAGCTACACAACAGTAGCGCATCATCAACCATTCAATGCCTTGCTGAAGAGCACTTCAGTGAGATGGATCTCAGCCCATAATGTTGTCATTTTCTAGATCATTAAGATCATTCTAGATTATTCAGATCATTAAGATAGACCGTGTGTGTAAGATCCAAGTATGGAACATGACATAACGTGTTGATTAGTGAGCTTTAGGCTGTTTCCCTCTGCTTCCGGTATTTGTGCTAAGCTAGGCTAAGTGACTGCGGTCGTGGTGGCCGCTTTAAGTTCCTCCTACAAATGTAAGAGTGGGAATGATTTTCTTATTTAACTCTCGGTTACAAAATAAATCGGTGCATTCCCCGAAATGGCCCCATCGAAAGCTCGGGTGTCAAAGTTCAGATACGTCTACCTCTCCATTAATTATGATCATTCTTCTTTGGATCCGGCTCAGTCTCCCACACTTATGAAGGGGATGTACTTCATCGTAGCCCTTCGGCGACTTTAATAACCACTCTTAGCCCTTGGGCGTAAAGGAAGGTACCAATCTTGGATCTTTTTGTGGTTTACTGATTGTACATTTGATCACTAGGTCATCCTGCCACCCTCCGGGAGCGAAGGACATTTCACGGCTCCAATTTGGCCATTCCTCGTCTCCTCCAGCCGGTTCCTTAACTAGAGAGCCTCTCGGCTTAGTGAAATAGCAACCGAGAGGACCTCCTTCCATGGGCGTGATTCAGAGGCGAGCCATGGAGAGACGCGTTTCATCCACGCGTTTCACTCAAATTTCCGAGCGCCCTCGTTACCGCCGAAACCCAAATTAGACCACACGGAACACGCTGCGAAAGTAGATCCCCGCCGCGAAGAGGCAGAGCAGAAACTATAGTGAGATGGTGGCAAATCTCCTGGAGGAAGCGGCCCTCCGTCTCCTCTCCTCCGCCGCAGGCAGCGATCCGCTCTCGCCGCCCATTCTGTGTGTTTCACAGGAAGAGTGTGAAGTCGACAGGTTTCCGCCGCGCACACCTGATTGGTGTCTCCAATCATTAGCAATGGACCCGCGGCGCCGGCGTCGGCATGTCTGACATTTGCGATAACGTCCCTCAGGCGGGGCGGGGGGGTGGGGGAGGGAATCCGAAACACGCCGACGTTTTCTTCATTTCTTTCCCATTAATGGCCGCTGCGTTTGGAGACGTTTGCCGTATCTTTGTTCGCCTGCCTCTGTTCTTTTTCTTCCTTTTCCTGTCCGCCGTTGATATTCTGCACGCGCTCACCCAACGTTTGAAGTAACACCGCCGGCATGAGGTTGCACATAACTGCGGCCTGGGCCTCTTCCTGGGGTCACGGCCTCACGCTGCGCCTCCACCTCCGATCCTCACTGGCCGTTGTGGGAGCCCGAATACACGGATGGTAAATGAATCCTTTATTCATTGCTTCCATAATGTCGTTAATGGAGGCCTGACCCTTCAATGGAATTACCTCTCACAAGTTGTTGCCGCTTTCGGTACTGAAAACAGACCATTCCTGTCATTTCCTGATTCATTATAGATCAATTTAGGAAAAGGAAACGCTCACCCACAGCTGAGCACTTGAGTCAGTTTATGCTTGAATCATCCGTGGTGCTTTTTAAAAGGAAATTAAAAAATGGTTGTTGCCTGGGAAAGGATGATTTTATTAACTAAGAAGATGTGAAGAATGTATTTGTCGGTACATTAATTGATTCGTTAACACGTTTCAATGCAGGACTTTTAGTTGTGATGGATTATTCTTCCTACTTACAGAATATAAATACTTCCTCCACTGCTGCTGCTGCTGCTGACAAATACTGTCTAAAGCAAAGTCGAACAATGTGAGTGACCTTTCCTAGCAATGTTAACACCGTACGTACAGTACGTCCCCCAGAGAGCAGGTCCAGTCCAGAAAGACACTTAAAGGACTTATTTTAAATTGAACTTCTGCGTTTGCTGATTGAACATTTATGAGCGTTCCTTGTTTTCCGAGTGCAGTCAAATGAAGCGATAAAACCTGCAGTACTACGACCCCCCCCCTCTCACACACAGTTTTATTTTGGTATACGGTTTGGTTTTATAGTGAGCAAAACTACTTGACACTCATCTAGATGTCCGATTGGTGTCCGGCTTGGTGGATCATCGTGTTGTGGCCTGCAGGTGCTTTTGTGCTTGTGTCTCATTCACACCGGAGAGTAACAGCTGGCGTCTGACAGCAGCTGCCCAAACAAAAGAAAATCAATATGTGGCGGTCAACACTGAAAATATAAAGGAAAGACTGTACATACACGTGACGACATTGATGACAGTCGAGACCACGGAGATGTGTCCGTGCTTGTATGTAACACAATACAGGACTTTATTATTTTGTTCACGATATAGTGAAAGTAATTTCAACACGAAACAAATTTCCATTACTTCCAGTAGGAGCTGTAAAGGTTTGAGGTAATAAGGCGTGACTTTGGTGCTGGCTGTGGCCGTGCCTGTAGCGGAGACCATTCTGAAGATACCAAGGTGATTTATGGAGTTTGAAATGTGTTATCTCTGAGCCGCTCCACTTACCCCTCTCCCCCTCTCCCCCTCTCTCTCCCCCTCTCCCTCCCTGTATCTTTCAATCACGCCGAAGGTAGCAAGCGAACACATTTATCATTAGAATTTAATCCTGCTGCGTGGTGGTCTCTGCAGCTCTCACCGCCGCCTCGTCGTCCGTCCAACTCTCAACGCTTAAATAACCAAATTACCCACGTGGCGGAGGAGAGGCTTTAGATTCTACCATTATCGCCATGGCAACGTGGGCCGGGAGCGCGAGCCGCCGGTTTTGATATTGCGCCTGGAGCCTCGGCTCGCTCTTGTTAAGAGGATGGCAGCTCAGAGCATTGTGTTCTCTGGGAAAAAGGGAGGTGGGGTGGGGGGGAAGCATGGCCTATCTTCTGTGTGCGAGCCTGCGGGCGATATAATCCGATCCGCGCGAGGCGGGAAGGCTTTCCAGATAAGCCGGGTCCCACACGGAAACAAGATTTCAGAGGTGTTATGAAGGGCTATTCTGATTTTAGCCCTGACATTTGTGCTTTGAGAGAAGGCAACCTGCGCTGGAGTATCGACCTTCCTCAAAGAACGCGAAACAGAAAGATACGGATAAATGATGTGGAAGGTGATGTGGTGCTGAAATGGAGGGCTGAAGTGCATCGGCTCACTTTTTTTTGGGGGGGGATATTGCTATTGATTGGTGGAGTCTGCTTTCAAGTCATGAATCAGATGCCAAATTCCCGTGTATAGTAAAGATAAATTGACCCAACAAAGCTCCCACAGGGGACTGTTCGTGCGCTGAGCATTCAACAAAGATGTGCCATCAATCCACTGCTGCCTGCTGCAGCGCCCGGGCCACGATCGCAACAATGGATAGTTATTAGTTATTGACGTCTCGTCGGGCAGAATTCAGAAGGTTTCAGGCACGAATTGGCCTGAAACTGAAGGCAGCTAAGGTTTATACGTTTTAAGATTATTAAGGCGCTAATTTGTCCGTTTGAGTTTTCAAAAGAATTATGTAAAGAAGTCGAATAACTGAATTCAAGCAAAGGTCAAATTTCAGGAAAAGAGGACACAGAAGAAACTCATTCGTTATTAACTCGTAGAAAAGCTTTCGTCAATCCATTATCCACTGAAAGGAGTAAAAAGTCGCACTGAAACGAATGACACTTTACGAGTGTAGACGTCACAAGTGAGCTTTCAGAGATGCTGCTGGTGGATGTCATTGCTATTGAGATCAGTCTCAATGCTACGCTAAGCTAACCACCTGCTGGCTCCAGCTTCAAATACTTATGAGACTGGGGTTTGAATAAAGGCCCTCCCAAAATCAGTCCTTGTTAATAATTCCATGGTTCCAATCTGAATAGTTAAAAGTAGAACAAATTGTGTAAAGTGGCGTCATTCTTGTGTTGTTTGCTCATTCGTATTCAAATGGAAATCCACTTGTTCACCCTCTCAAGTGTTCTCAGCAAAGCTCATTTGGGTTATCTCGGTCTGGATTCTTCCAGCACGTCCAGATACTATTTTCCTTTGTGACCGCAGGAGCTGCACACAGCGATTTTAATTTGCACGGCACGCTGCGTCTCTCTTGGTGTCGCTGAAGCTCAGCAGCGGTGCTGAGGAGAGGAAGCATTGAGAGATGCTCATCCAGCGGCCAGCTCGGAAGCCGCGTGGCGACGGCCGTTTAGCGGCGGGGAGGATTCATTGTACATACAAATGACGGCTGAATTGCAACACAAAGTGTGTGTGTGGGGGGGGGGGGGGGGGGGGGGGGGTGGATACTTAAAGTGAGAGCCGGACACTTTAATCTGATTGAACTGAGCCGCCGCCGACCCTAAACAGCCCTTGAAGGAGTTGTTGCATTTGCCGAAATCCGATTAGTTCAGGGCCACGCTGGAAACAGGAGACACCTGTCACCACCAGGACTACCAGGACATTAAGAGCGATGCCTTCCCCGACACCAACACAGCCGAAATCCATTCCGCCCTATCGCCCATTTGGCGTGTAGTGGATTAAAATCCAATTACAAGTGCTCATTACCGTAAACAAACACAGCATTAGCATCGTGTATGCAAATGAGTGTGTATCACATTACTCGGCGTGATGGATCGCTGTGTGTTAAGCGAGAGCGAGCCGGCGATCTCTTTCCTTTGTTCACTGTGAATAAACCAAATACGTCTCCCATTAAAGGCGAATTAGTCAACCGATGCACCGGGCGCATTCTTCTCTCCCCGTCGGGTTGACGGGAAATGCAAATGAGTCCAAAATGCGCTGCGGTTCCGTTCGGTTCCTTGCGTTTATGTGTGAACCGGTTTGTGCCAGAAGCTTCCCACGCTTCAAAGCCGCCGTCGAGCGGCTCCTCGCGTTCTCCGGGTATCGCTTCCCGCCGTTAGCTCGTGTGCGACTCACAGAACTCGGTGTCAGGACGCTGCAGGGAAACACTTCGCGTTCATGCCAGAAGATCATAGAGGTCGCGACGTTGTGCAAAGGAGAGCAGGAGGGAAGAGCAGCTCATGTCATTGAGAATTCCCCTTTTAGAGTTGAATTACACACACGGAGCTTCCGCCTTTTACAACCGTTTACTTTCGTCACAGCGTCCAGAAACTAAATGTGGGCTTGATATCTACAAACGAGTCACAGGCGGGAGGCCCGGTGAGGGGTCAACGTGCTGACCTTTCGCTGGTTAATGTTCTCCATCTCCAGCGTGACAGAATGCCAACATTTTACTATTTAGCTGCAGCGCTGCAACCAAAGGCTGTTTTGATAGTTGATTTGTCTCTCTGTTGCTCCTATTTAATGATTATTAATTAGATAAAGAGCGATAACACTGAACGTATGTGGTGAAAGTCTTGCGTGGATTGAAAGCTGCTCTCTTTCCATCCCGCTGCTGCTCTGCCTCTAAATCTCCACATGTGAGACCAAAGGAAGCAACGTGTCACGTGACTGAAAGGCTCCTTGGAAAAGTGTTTGCAAGACAACGGCTGCAGCGACAGGCGCCATGTTAACAGCAATATATGTCTGAGCGCCGAGGGAATAACTTATAATAGCTTAATAATGACTGACTTTGATCACAGTGAGTTTTGATGAATTTGCCGTATTGCTTTTTCTTGTATCCTCAGAGGCCACTGACCGTTTCCCTTGTGAACTCCTGATCCTTCTTAGAAGGTGTAGAATTGATAATTAATTAAGACTGCACTTTGTTTTATGGCTATTATGTTTGGTACTTTCTGTGAACCGCTGCAAACCAATTAAGTCTTTTATTTTTCAGACTAACTTTTGTGACAGTGAGTTTCATATTTAACAATCTGAATGAATGGCTTTTATTGCAGCTGATTACTATTTGAGCTTTAATTCCCTCCAGATTATGTTTGCATATGATGTCATTACAGTGACCTGCATACAGATGCTGACAGTATTCACTCGGCAACGTGGGAGGGTGTTCAGGATTAGAGCATTACTTTGTCGTGAATAATCCTTGGAGTTGTTTTATTTTAGCCTCGGTCCACTCTCTTTAGCTGAGGCACAGACGTGTGGAAACACCTTTGGTCATGTCCCATCTACCTCCTGTGGAGCGGATGCCTTAATGATTAAAACCCTCAGCGGGGCTACAAAACCTACATTTTTTTTCAACCCAGTCCAGGACTGAGCTCCGGGCGGACGTTAACGGAGGCAAAGCGGTCAGCCGCACCTTTTGACAAATAGCCGACCACGTTGTCCTTTAAAATGTGTTCTTCTTTTTATTTTTTACCGTAGACAATAAATGTTAAAGCCTCCTTCAAAGTAAAAAAAAAAAGCCCACTCAGAAAGCCTGTAGGGGTACTGAGCCACCTGGGAATTTACTAAATAGATTAGGATGGCGAAATGCCACCGGCAGTGGGAAGGCGGTGTCCCACTAAGCCCCGTGTGAATGTCCCTCTTCCCGCTGGTCCTCCGAGGTGTCGTGCAAGCCGCGTGCCGTCGGGCCACCGGCCTCAGCGACACGGACCTCTCGCTGTGCACCGTCGCAGCCCGGATACGGAGTACAGGCGCCTGCAGGGACGGGGACATTGTGTCCACGGTGGGGACCCTGCTTGCCTCGGGCAGCGTGCCTCCCAGGGAGAGAAGTAATTCCTGCCGCCGGCTACCGCACTGATAACAAAAGAAAAGAGAGCTACTTTCAGCTTTAGACTGCAGGTGATTTTTTTACCGTTGTTTTTCTGTCCATCGATTGTGTTCTCATGGTTACCTGACCTGACGTTCACATGCATACGTCCAACGAATCTTGAGATGTGGCACTGGGATCTCTAATTGGAGACTGCTGTGCGCTAAGAATGACGATACATACCGTATTATTTCTGCACATCCTTTGTTTGTCGTTAGACACGATGTTCAAACAGGGTCACTGTGATAAAATAAACCATGTCTTCGTAGAGGACAATGTCCTCCACGCGCTATCACGTCCTGCAGAGTGTCATCTGAGTGCGTCTCTGAGCTCTCAAACCGTTGACCTTGTCTCGCGTCTTGTATACAGAAAGGAAGTGAAGGGTACACGCGTGTGCGACACACTCACACGCGTGCGCGCTGTCCGGTCTCACCTACAGCTCTTTATTGTTGTTTTTTTTCTCTTGTAATTCCGACGTAGCCGGGAGGTGCGGGGGGGGGCGTGTTTGGCACACTTAACCATCTCTGACTGGTTCACAGGGACAGCAATTAACCTTCCTTCTCACGGGGGTCGTATAGGAGGGAACGCTCACACAGAACCCCAGATGCATGACCCATAGAAATACATCTATTACTCTGCCCCCGTCCTGTGTGTGGACAATGCCAAGTATCACCCAGTAAATCATTATGTCCCATTCGACAGGGTCATTACTCGCCAGAGATGGAGAGCGGATTGTGCTGAACGCACCTCTGGAAGTGAGAGGGAGAGGATTTCACAGCACAGATTCTTCTTATGTAAAAATGTTGAGACAAAGAATCTAATTTGAGGAAAAAGAAAACTCACTTTTCCTGCTTAACAATTATGAATTCATCCTGACAGCCTTTGGGTGAGAAGAAAAACACCCTCAAAGGGCTTCTCTGCAGCGGCCGCTGCTACGTTGCTAATAGCAACCATCTGCATTTCAAAACATCAGATGTGACTCTGTAGAAATGGTGATCTATTTTTGTTTATTATTTTTGAGCCTGGAATTACTGGACCCCCCGCGGTTGGCAAGAAACTCTTTCCTTCTCTCCTTCTCTCCTTCCACGACGCCTGTGTTTGGAAACGCAATCTGCCGAATGAAACATATCAGGCGACGTGTTATTCTCAAAGCAGCGAAGTCAACGGCACAGCAGTCATGTTTGTGTCTGCAACAGATCCATTTATCAGCCAGTGAAATGTATCATCATCATCTTTATTGGCTGCTGGGTTGCATTCGCACAGACTCTTATCAACCATTCACGCTGCACTTGTGATGTATCCTCAGGACTTTGGTGATTCCCTTAATTGTTCCTCTGGCGCCACTGTTTCATGCTTCTCAGGACGAGTGTTTGAAAACTACCCGGATAATGAAATCAGACTGTTCTCGGTTGAGAAACTCAAGGCACTCCTTGCAAATCTCCTGGAATGTTTCACAGGAAGTTAGACCATATAGACTGAATAAGCGACACGTGGATCTTCTCTGATGCGCTTACTTTTCACAAGATTTATTCCGATGCAGCCGGTGACACCGTGGGAGATCATTTTGACCAACGATTACTTTGATTAACCTCAAACCTTAAAATGAAATCCTGAGGTGCACTTTGGGATTCGTTAGCATTTAAAAACGTAACTCTTAAGGACTCTTAAGTCTTGTTAACGTGTTCTTAAGCATTAACAAGCAATGTTAGATCAGTCAAGCTTAAGCTTTGTTAAATTATTAACTAGTCTATAAAAGGTTGAAGGAACATTTTGTGCAGCAGCCATGAATTTAAGACTTTTGTGAAAGGGAATAAACCTCAATAAACACTTCATCATCGAATGCATTAATCATCTTTGACCCCGTTTTTTAAACCTTGCGTTCCCTCTTCAGAAGCTAAGTGATCAAATTCCATCTCTCCCGACTCTATATAGCGAGGGCAGACAATCAAGCCGGCGCTGCCACGTCCATTCTACCTCCTCTCGCCCGCGTCATTTCAAGGATTCAATTAGGTTAACTCTCCGCCGTGAGCCGCCGCGCCGATAGACGGGCCTCAAGGACGCAGGTTCCGCTCACCCGTCATTTCACGGCGGCCTGGGCGCGCCTGGTCGGCCAGTGACGGGCTCGAACTTCACTCCCGGCTGCACAAGTCAAGTGTTTAAAACCCGCCTGTCAGTTGGACTTTCAGATCACACGCCAGTGGAGCATCTAAGTGACATTCCTCCCATGACCTCGGTAGAAAAGGATTCCACGGCGGCTGGTGGATTGTCTCCAACGGGCGTCTAAAACGGTCACACGGTCCGCAGACGTTTGTCCACACCACCATTTATCCCATGTTACAACAACCCCGTCATCTAATATACGACCCCTCAGGTTTTTATTGTGGAGAAACCCGTCCGTTTGGCACTAAGTGCACATCCGCGGGGCGCCGAGGCCCGAAGCAGGCGGTCGAGGTTTGGCTCCGTTCGACAGTGCAGACGATCTGAGGTCAGTCAATCACCAACGTGAGGAATCTTCTGGCGGTAGTGATTGATTCGGCGGTCTATCTCGATCCCGGAGCCCTGAGTGTTTTCTCCACGTGAAGCCGCGGCCCGCGAGCCGCCGCGAATCCCTTAAAGATTGTTTTTGTCTCCTCCATCAGACAGAGGGAGACGAGGCTTTTGTTCGCCATTACATTTTAATAAGACGGATGAGGCGCTGAGCCGCGGAGAAGAAAAATAAATAACCGGAGAGCTCGCTCACCGAGGGGCCGACGGCGAATGAATCAATGGACCATTAGAACCCGGAGCCCGGCATAAAAACGCATCTATCAGCAGCTGAGAGATAAAGAGGTCAGGGACGACGCTGGAGAGGCGTGTGCGTCCCGTCAGATCCGTGGCCGTACTGCTGTCGCCGCCTCTTCTGGCAGAGTGGCGCTTCTGTTCCAAATGGCCCCGCACGCCAATACGGACGTGACTGTCAACCCAGCCTTCCACCGACGTGTTTCGCATCACAAAGGGCGCTTCGCCTGCACAGCCGAACACACCGCGTGGCACCGGCTGGGTTTCTCGCCGCGGCGGGGGCGTGTGTTTGAGGTCTTCTTTTTCTTCCCTGTGTTTGACAGGGAAGGAAACGTCAAACGAAAACATTTTAAAAAAGACGCAACGATTGGCTCGGGGTGCGCGATGAGATTCCCACTGTGTGCCAGGATTTACCCTCATGTCAACCCACGCTGCGACGAGCGCCATGTTGTGAAGTTAAACCCCAACAGTGAAGCACAAGTAGACTAAATTCCACTTTTTTTCTTTGTGACGTTGACGTTTCAGACGCAGTTGAAAGCCGCGTTGTCCGTTTCCCGGCAGCTGAATCGTGAATCGGTTTCTGCAGCGAACGGGAAAAACAACCACCGCAAACATGCAATTTCCGTCTGATCTCAATCCGCTGTTTGACATCTATCAACGTGAGGCTCGAAATGCAAACCAGCTGTCAAAGGTCAACGGGGAGTTCGGAGAGGAAAGGTTGCTCTGATCCTAAAACCCATTTGACAGATGCCACACATTAGTAACATTCATTGCCGTTATTCATCACCGTGTCACCTGTAATTACTCCATTTAAATCCACTTGCCCTGGTAAACCCACCGATGGAGGTTAATGTGTTCTTCTCCCTGTAAAGTACCAACAATCACAATCTCCAACAAGCTGTTAAAAACACGAGCTCTTAAATGTACAGTGAAGGCCGTTTCTTACCGCCTGGTGACCGAGACACAAAGCAGCACGTCTGCTTGAAATGTAAAAGCCACCGTGGGAATCTTGTCCTGAAATAGCAAAGAGCACATTTACATTTTAACTGCTAAGACTGCAGACCTGGACGCATGGGGGAAATTTAAAATCAATTAATCCTATTGCCAAGGTGGCTTTGGACGTTAAAGAGATGTTAATTTTAGGCTTTCCCCTGCTACACGAACACCACGTTCCACAGGCTGACGACAGCAGTCCACAGCTCATCTGGCAAACGCACAAACTTTTGAAAACTGTGTCGACCTCTCCTCACACACGCGGATAGTTGAGTTTCTATGAATTGTTGAAATCCCCGTTGTATCTTCAGCTGCAGGCACCTCAACACCTCAAACAAGCAAGTGATCGTCAAAACTGTCACATGGGGCAGTTCTCTTCGCTTTGGGAAACCTCGTTCACACGGATCTTCGAGTTTTCCAACATCGACGTGGCCGCTTCCTGTTGCCGTGTTTCTGTTATCTCTAACAAGTGAAGCTTTTTGTGGACGGACGCGGCCCGTCGCCTCGTCTGGGCGGCTGCGGGGGAAGATAAAGAGGCTCTGCCCTCCCGACGGGAGGCACGAATGGAGGATTGGAAGCACCGAGTTTGATCACCGAGGAGGGAGGAGGCTTCACTCCGCTGGATGCAGCTCTGCACGCTGAGTCGGATACATATTCAATGACCTGAGGTTTGATCACTTGAAATCTGTGTGGCTACAACTAAGTTTCCTTCTCTAAAAACAAAATTAAGCCCGGTTTTAAACGCCCCATTGGTTCTGTTGGATCATGGAAGAGTCCTGGATGGATTGGCAGCTCTTCTAGGTAGTCTGACCCCTCCGAGCCACTCCGCTGCAGAGGAAACTCTGAGTACATCAACACTTAAAATAGAGCTTAAAGGGATGAATGAGAATAATAAAGCAGAATAAAGCAGCTTTTTACTCGCGCACGGTTTGATGGCACGGCGGGGAAATAATATCTTACAATTAATTATGTCATTGTAGGAATACAGCGACCCCGTTGCGCTCACGATACAATCCTTTTGAAATCGCATAATCACAATCTGAAGCTCCTGTGAACATTCCCCCACTGATCAACCACCACATTTAAATCGCTATATTTCCCTTTTTGTTTTCATTATTCAGAGCATAACGACGCCCACAGTGCCAAAGTCGCCCCAGAGGACGCGGTTCTACCATCGGCGTCAACATCGCCCGCTCGGCCAGCCCCTTCCCCCCCCCGGATGTTAAAAACATCTTCGACCTTAATTAAGTCCCGGCTACATTTTGAGGGGAGTCTCTGGTTTTATGATCCGCGGGTTTTATGAAGACGGTGTTTGCGCTCCGATGTCCGTAACGCACCACGTGGGCAGCGGGTGCACTCAGCATCAGCACCACACGTGTGACCGAAAAGCAGGCCAAGTTGCTCGTGGCGACCGGAGCGCGTGGGCTGAAATAGCGAAGGGAATATGAAACCTATTTCACCACACAATATCTCCAGCGTTAAATGTCGTCCATGTCATTAATATCTATATATTCAGAGTCTTGACTCTGGGAGTTCTGCACCGGTTGCTGCGGCGGATTTCATCTCACCGACATACTTGTGATTCAAATTTTATTATGCTTGGCTGTACAATTTAATCATCAGTTTTTCTTTGGCATAATTGATATCCTGCGACCTCTCTAAAATCAATGGGAGAAATCTCCTTTATGACAAAGCTCTGTCACGAAACTTTAATGACTATCATCAATCATTCTTTTTCTATTGATATGCTATTTATCATTGACTGATGTTCAGTTAATAACCAGCCAACACTTTGGAAAGGAGCGCATCCACCTGTTTAACAATGTAAAGGAAGCATCAATGTTCTACATTAACATACCTAAATGAACATGAAGATGAAGGACATGATTGCAGAAATGTGGGCCAAAGCACGTGGCTGTTATTGTTACCTGTAACACGCCCTGCCAATTCCTTCATACCAGAGAGTATAATTAAAAGTTATTCAGAAGTGCAAATTTGGCAGCACAGCTAAAAATATAAAAAAGCCCTTGGGCAGGTTTGGAGGCACCTCATTATCGGACGGAGAGGAAGACGCCAAGAGGCAGACAGATTACTGCCAGTAAATCTTTTTTTATTAAACATTTATCAAACGATGGCTATTTTACTGGAAGCTGCCAGGCATCAACAAAACACTCACCTAATTTATCACCTGCTCCGGCGCTTCTGATGCCAAGAGGTTTCAATTAAAACGAGACAACTGGACATAGAGCTCACAGATGAGTATAGATTAGCTCGACAATGATGGTTTTCACAGTGAAAACTCAATTTTCCCCGGGCACACATTAGTTACCCTGTAATCTAGTCAAACGTATACCTCGGGCTCTTGATTTCTATTTTATTTTCATAATTTGTCATCGGTAGTTGTTGGCATGGTTCTGCTCATATCCCATTACTGGATGATTTTTATTTTTATTTATTGAGATAATTGGCAAACATAAATCCATGTGGCCACAATTGGGAGATTAGTGTTGATTTTTCCCTTCAGCCACAAACCGTCTCTGTAACTACGCTGTAATCTCTGGTACAGCAAGGCACCCGCACAATGATGTGTTTAACCACTATGAATGATGGAAAACATCATATTAACAATACTAAGAAAGATCGGCGACAGCACAATCCCATTCAGTCTAGTCCTCATTCCCTTGTATCACCACAGAAAGCTTAGCATTAGCACTAAGCATTTAGTTCATTGGAATGACACAATGTCACTGAATCATTGTCCCTTCATTTATTAATACACCTGCAGTTTTATTTATCAACGTTAACACCACACCTGCATTAAGCCGCAGCAGGAACAGTCGACCAACTGCAGCCACTGATGTTTTTGTCACGTCGCCCAAACAAGACCAGGTAACAACATCGTCCTCTATTGGAGAAGGAACTCGTGACACCTTTGTGGTCGTTACTTAATGTTGTTGTTTTTTATCAGGAAGCTTTCAACTACAAATCGGTGTGCTACTCCAGCACCAAGGACAGCGCAGCGGATTTATCAATACAGCATCAGAAGGATTCGCTACAGCGCCTCCGAGGCCGCCGCTCTGACCCGCTTCTTTCCTGCTCCGTACCAGGTGTGTGTGTGTGTGTGTGTGTGTGTATTCGGAGAGGTCCTCCACAGCTTCGTCACGCACCAGGCCGGAGGCTGCGGCGTGATGATTAATACTGCGCTCTCCGGTCATCCCTCTTTAACATACGTT
This sequence comes from Gasterosteus aculeatus, assembly GCF_964276395.1. Taxonomy (NCBI): domain Eukaryota; kingdom Metazoa; phylum Chordata; class Actinopteri; order Perciformes; family Gasterosteidae; genus Gasterosteus; species Gasterosteus aculeatus. The sequence goes on from NC_135708.1 coordinate 18,033,308, forward strand.
TCGTTCTTCTTGTTTCGGGCCCTCTTCAGCAATGTGTTTGTCCTGAATGTTCATGATGCACTGAGGATGAAGACGGTTACATATAATTAAATTATATTAAAGAGCAGTCCGGTGTTTCTAACGTGCTAATGTTTGCTATTTGATCTTTATCGAGCTGTTTTTTCATTCGACAGCTTTTTTAACTCACTCCCGAGAGAATTCCGACAATTAGCCGATAAAAGAATCTTCCACCCGTTGTTTGTTGCATGCGATCCTTGATGCCATCCTATAATGTCGCAGGAGCCTGAATAGAAGATAATAAAGGGGCGGTGCCATTTCCGTTGCTGCGGCGGTCAAAGTGGTGACGTGTTGCTTTTAGAAAAAGAGAACGTGCTGTTTCATAAAGCCCTGCCGGCGCTTTCCTGCCAGAGGAAACCGCGTCACGGTCACGAGCCATGGGAGCTAATTGGCGCACCTCAGTCAGACGGAGGATCAATCCATCAGGTGGACCGGACGTTCCACTGAACAACTCTGATGTTAGCGAACCCCCCCACCGCCCCATCTGTGACACAGACGGGCCTTTCAGAAGCAGCTTGAGAGGACGACGGGGATTGTTTTTACTACGTCAACTCCTCCCTTCTCACCTCTACCCAATCAAAGGTTCTATACTATCAATAACACCCCCCCGCTGGGAATACAATTTCATGGTCTGCGCGCTGCAGGAAAAAGCAAAGACGCATTCTGGTTTAGAAATTCCACCGCGGCAGTTTCTCAGGACACGTCTTTGATGTCGCAGGTGCAGCCAGATAACATGCGCAGCGCCGGCGAACAGGATTCACCGATAGCTTTGTGCATCGCTCACAGTTGATTAGGACGCGGTGTCCTTCTTACCGCCTTACTTAGTGCCGTATAACCATTGTCATTTCTAATTACTTAATATATAAAGCTATCGTTGGGCTTTGTTTGTTCTAGAAAGAAACGTCCTTGGTCGGGTATTCAAATAGCTTAAGATGACTTACGTTGAAAATTTGTTTTTTAAATTGCCGCCAACCGCCCTGAATAGAGACAGTCCCCTGTCATTCTGCTAAGCTAAGCTAATTGACGACGTTCTTCTACATGCATGAGTTGACTTGACAAAAAGGGAATAACCAGTGTGTTGTTTACATCACATCAGCCTCTGTTCGGCTCATATAAGACCATCAATGACGCACGCGTGTTTTCGTCGAGCAAAGAAACTGTGTAACATTGAGGAAATAAAGGGGAAAGGTGACACATTTAACAGCCACGGTGCTGAGGTGTGGTTTATCTTCTAAAACAAGGGCCCCTGGCGGACGACGTGGAGACAGAAGCAGGTTATTTGTAGTGCAGCGAGCAGAGAACGGCCGATGCATCAATCTGTCTTCCTGGAGAGAAAAACCCCCGTCGCCAGAGGAGTGAGATGTACAGTAGGCGTCTGAAATGACAAACCGCGCGGTGGTCTGCTTGGTTCAGCAAAAAAAAAAAAAAAGCTAACATATAAAATAGAAATCAGGTCTGGTGGCAGCCTGCAGAAAAACACATCCATTTGTTTTGGGAGGGCCGGGCACGTTCAGTCGCGGAGGGCACGGCGGGTAAAGGAGTGATTGAGTGGCCTGCAGCGAGTGACCCGGCACAAAGATTACACAGGGATGGAAACGGTGGAAACAAAGACCAGGTGGATTCTGGAAGTCAGGGGGAGCAGGAAAACTCCTGCTCTCCAAAGTGCATTTACAGAACGTAGCGTGTATACGGATTACTTGTTCATCCAATTAGGACCAACACCCGATGTTCGTGCTTTCCACTGGTTCCGCTGGTTCCACTGGGCGATCGGAAAGGTGCCTTTCGTACTATTTTTCCTTCGCCCGCGCTCTAATTTGTTTTCACCCTGGGAGTTTGAAAACATCTCACTGGGGGGCTCTATTTTTATGACACAGCATGAGGCTTTCTGCACGGGATAAGTGGCATTTACTTCCCCGGCTCCCAGGTTATTTTCTTACCCGTGGGGTGTTCGTTGCTGTCGCCCTGCACACTCTGGGGGAGGACGTCAGTGACTGTCCAACGCTGCAGTGTAATTTCTGTGGTTAACAGTTCCGTGATTGCTACTTTCCCGCGGGGATGTTGATGGCCTGCCTGCTCGCTCGCTCGGACCACCACAAGTGCATGAAGCCGGGCAGGTGCTGCATTTGGGGCGTCTGACCTTCTCCTACTCGAGCAACTTGGATGTTTTTCTCAGAGGCAGATAAACGGCAGCAGGAGATGAGATAGTATTTGTGCATGTGTCTGGCTTCAGTCATTTCTTTCTTCGATAAATCTGCATGAATGTAAACGGGGACATTTGTGCTGCTTTGTGTAAGTTTGAGGCTTCTTATGCTGCTCCGGAAGTGCTCGAGTCCAGCAGAAACGCCTGAAACCAAGTCAGGAGGTTTCTCATGAATGCATCTCATGGGAAACCAATTCAACACTGTATTTTCTTCCCGATATCAAATACTTGCATAATACAGGTGCGTGCTAAAACTGCAGATGAGTCGTCTGCAGGTGCTGAATCACCCACACTGCAGCGATTAATCCCAACATTTTGCCTGCCAGGTGGTAGCCTGTTGATTTATTCAACTGAAATACTAGTGTCTACTGGATTAATGCTGCAGCTCACCTTCGTAAGTACCAGGCACACTTTCTCATTCGATTGAATAAGAAGGTGTCCAAATGTATGACTGCTACTGGATACAGTATGTATATAAGCTCAAAACTGGCTTTGGATGTGGCATAATATGACAGATGAATGAACATATTGCAGGCTCGTTGTTAAAGTTGAGGACACATCACCAAAGTTACTCGGTGGTGCCAACGGAGAATTTGACAGAAGAAAAAAAAAAAAAAAAGACAAATGATGTAATGATGGCTTAAAAATTGTCTCGATTAGTTTGCCTCGTGTTGAAACGTCGCGAACGAGACGAACACAGCGCTAAGAGCTAATTGGCGATGTCACTCACATCGCTAACAGCCACATGCAGCGTGTACCGATTCCTTTTTTTCGTCACAGCCATGTTCCACGGCGCTAATGAACTGCGCGCAAAATGCTGTTTACCAGAATCACCGAGCTGTGATCAAAGGACGCAAAAAGCAAAGATAAAGAAAAGGGAGAGCTTGGCTGCTACTCACAATTTGCGGGGGGGAAATTATAATATTTATACATATTTGACGTTTGAATCTCAATGAGATTTCAATGGTGATGGTGTTGTTATTCTAAAAACGCGGCCCCGGAGCAGCTTAATCGTTTCACTCATGAAGCAGTCATTTCTACGGCTGAAATGGGAACAGGAACATGACACAAAAGAGGAGCAGCTGCAAGGCGACAAAGACGGGAGCTCCGGCGTTTGTTCAAACTGTATCAGCAATCAGGGCCTTCTGGAGAGGAGCGAGCGGGGAAGTTACTTTTGACACCATCAATCGGCCGCAGCCCGCCGTGATGAATGTGCAGCTGAACGCGGGGCTCCTCTCACCAGTAACAGGAAGCAGGAAGCCTGAACGGGCTGCATCACGGGCGGGCGGGAGTAGCTTGTGTGCATAAAAACGAAAAAAAAAAACATTCCTCCGAGGACGGAAATGCAGTGAGAGTTATGATCCATTCTAGTAAGTCGCTACGCAAGTTGTTGCGTTGGTTGTGTGGAGAATGAACGGAGGTCCCGTTGCAGACGCATCTGGCGGGTTAAAAAGGGTCCTGCAAATGATTTGGAAAGCGTATCGAGCGCTGACAACTGGGTGCAAAGGGCACCTCCTGTGATGGTTGCTAATTGGAAGAAACAACACTTTTCCCAAACCATGATGAAATACATTCCGAGAGCATCGCTTCTCTTCACTTAAGCTCATTGTGTCTCAGCGATATTTAATACACGGGGGGAGAAGGGATGACGTTTTTCCCTCTGTGCGGTTGCGTAACAGCACTTTGAAATCAGAGGTGCTGCAGCTCTTGACAAATCTCAGCTCTGCGCCGTGTGACGTTTAAAGGACAGTGAGGCGAGCGTTTGGGTGCCTTTTTGATAAAAAGGCCATTTGAAGTCGCTCTTTGCTTCCTTGAAAGGAGGCCGCATCCCACCAGTGCACGCTTCCCTCTCTACACCACACAACAGAGATTGGCATTGGCACAGTGCTGTGGATTTCTTTTCACAAAAACAAAAACAAGCCCGCCTTACAACTTACGTAATCGGTGCGAAAAATAAACACTTTGAATTTGAATAATTCAAAAACACCCCGAGGAGAGATTCCAGGAATTACACACGGATGACAAATGACCTGAAGAGGGTACGAAATGGGGCCGTTGCCGTGTTTAGTGGGTCTGACACTGTGAAAAATGCAAGCTCTGCTATGAAGTCCTCAAGGGAGCACGTCTTCAGCCTGATGCAGTAGGAGCTCTATGGTATTATCTAATGAGTGCCTTTAAGGGGCAGAGGCCTAATTCACATTCGTCTTTGCGTGAGGTTTTCTGCACGCTCCTCTCCTCCAAAGTGGTCTTAACCCCCCAGCGAGCACCCGTCCACTCACCGCTCGCCCAATCAAATGAAGGGCGACAGCGTGCGCCTGGCTCCGTCCATTTCGGGGGGTGGATCTGATTGCGCTTCGGGCCCCAGGCGGCGCAGGCGGCCCGATAAGAGGCTCGCGCTGCGATCGGCCTGATTGCGGGGGGGGGGGGGGGGTGGGGCTTTTTGGCCGCCGTCGGTGCGCCGCAGCCCATTGTGAGCTTGGGCAGCGTGAAAGAGGTTGTTATGGCGACGAGGCCGACTCCAAACTCCGGTGTGTGTGTGTGTGTGTGTGGGGGGGAGAGCAAGAAGACATGAAGGAGATGGTGTTTTGGATTTCTCCACGTGATGATTGACAGTGATGGTTTTGTTTTTCTCGTCTACATTCACAACATTAAACACCCGTCACTTCTCCGGTTGCACATCTGTCAGGGGCGTCATTACGCGCCGCTTCTCACCAGCCATTTAAAGTTGAGCTGAAATGAAATGTATTTTCTCTGACAAACTGGAATATAAATCCTTGTTGTTTGTCGTCTAAATTGTAATCCCCCAGAAATACGACATGTTGTTTTGTACTTGAATTACTTGAATGTTACTCGCTTGCTTGTTTCCACTTCAGAATGAAAGTGACCTTCACCAGGTTTCTCCGAGCCACTCAAGCCGCTAGATGAGAGGGCCAGTGGAGACTGATAGCATGCAGGCTAGTGCAGCTAATTTAATCCCAATGGACACCAGCCATCCAACAACAAAACAAACGGTGCGCCTGCAGGAGGACGGTCTGGAACTTTTCAGTTTTTGGAGACCGGGGGGAGAACTTCATCATCAGAAAGCCGCTGTGAGGGACACAGGAAAGGACACACACGGCTTTTCCCAATCACGGCAGCTCATGGTCATGCTTTCTGAGCGGCACAGATCAGGACAGAAATGTAACTAGCGGGGGGGGGGACGCGGTTCTGGTCCCTGGTAATGCTGGAGATAATAACAGGCGGGGAACACAATGCGAGGCAGTGGACCTGACAGCGCGGGGAGCCTGGATTAGACCACTCTATGAAAATAGAATCACTCGTGACAGACTCCCGTGGCCTTTCACGGAGATGGATCACAATATGGGATGGAAGGGGGGGGGATAATCATTCTCAGTGGTTGCTCTCATCAAACTGCTCTTTTCATCTTCTCAGCTCACTTTTGAATTTCCTCAACACGGATGATGAGGTTTTTTTTTTTCTCTTCATTTCTTTGTTGTGTGTCATTCCGACGCCGCAGTCGGGAGGTTAATAATAAAAGTTAAAGGAGCGTTGCGTATTAACGCCCAAATCCACGGAGCCGCGCGGCAGAGAAGTAACTGGCCTTCGACGGCAGACTGGTGTCATAAAAACAATTAATACACACAGCGTGTAACCTATTGTATCATTACCCGTGGAATAAAATGGTCTTTAAATACCAGCATTACTGTGTACAATGACCACGCAACATACATGTTTTCCTGCTCTTTTAAAACACCCGTCTCCTCCATACTGCCGACACAGTGGTTGATTTCAATGTCACATTTGTCCTTAAGATTGTGGTCCCTGGTATCCGATTATTATCTGGCTTAACATTCCAACTAATGCACATTTAAAGAGCTCTCTGAGACGTAAGGTCACCGAAGGTTGTGCGAGATAAAACGGAAGCAGCTCTTATCCAGATTTTTCCTAATTTGTTTACAGCTTTGCCCATCAGGCAGCACACACGGTCTCTTTGTGTCTAAAGATGGTGATATTTCCTCTGAAGAAGGAGATAGATCTCGTAAATCTTAAACTCTTAATCAAACCAATGCCTCCCAGTCGGCCAATTTAGATAATCCTCCACAATGTCACTGATGTGGCAGTAGTGACAGATGTTAATACGCTGTGAAAAATCACAACGCTTTCAAAGCCCATTGAAGCAGGAGTGTGGATCTTCATTAAGATCAATATTCATTTATTTTTCTCTGATAAGTGTGACTGGATTTAACCGAAGCGGCGCAGAGACGCTCGCGGCTCCTCGCAGGCGTAGCTGCTCATTTTGACCGATAATTCCAGTAATGCTGCAGGAGAGGAACGTGATGGTTGTGTGTCACGTGGCAGAAGAGAGAAGACGAGGGCAAGAGAGAAAGAATTGGCAGGTATTGAGGAGATTTGAAGGCCAGCCCGGATATTAAAAATACTCCGCCAATTCCGCCGAATCGCTCTCGAGGTCACTGGCAACTCCACGCAGAAGTGCTGAGTCGGCTCTTCCAGTCAGCAGGGGGTCGACGGAGCCGCTTGACCGCCGCTGATGAGATCAACAGGGAGACAATGCAGTTTTGTGAAAGTCAGAAACTTCAGCCTAAGAAATAAAAGTAAGGTATTCTAAATCAATCCGACTCCTTCGACTACGACCTATAATCACGTTTGGAAAAGCCTTCGCTTTGGATTTCGCGCCGTTCTCCGACTCGGAGGCCAAACGAGCCTAAACGCTGCGGCGCCTGTGATGCAGATGAAGCGTTTCTTCCTTTTGGTGGATTTACTTTTAGTTTGTTCCATAGCAAATATTAGCATGCTAACAAGCTAAACCAAGACGGTTATCCCGGTAAGAATTCCAGCATGTTAGCATGGAGCCGTTAGCAAGAACGTGTGTTATTGTGTGTATGCTGGAGGCTTAACAGGCATCTTGAGGACATTGCAGAGAATATTGAAAGCTGTGCACGTGCGATCGCACGCATGCATGCAGCAGGATCCTCGTACATTCAACCCAAGCTTGAAAATAGCTATTTAACCTGCCCCGCCTGGATGTTAGCGCTTCACTCCAGCTGATGACGTGCCAAGGAAAAGCAAAAAGGAGCAAACAGGGCTAAGCTGATAGACTTTAACCTTCCAGCAGTGAGACATGAGGTTGTGACCAATTTCATGAGATTTAATGGACAAAAAACGCAATATAAAAAAGAAAAAAAAGAAAAAGGCTCCCAGGCAGGGAATCATTTAAAATTAACAAGAGAGATGATATCATGTCAGTGGAACAAGGTCAAGACCGGGACATCATTTGTTTTGCTTTTTACTTTCCTTCAGGGCGAATCACTCGTTCCTCCCGGTCCGCGTCCTTCAAACACATCCCGTCCGACTGCTGTAATTGCACCATGTCTGGGCCTTTATTCCTCATCCCCCATCCATCACTCCAACGGAGATATGGGCTCCTACCTAACACCACTACTCCCGCCCCCCCTCCTCCTCGTCTCCCTGGTCTGCCTCCATGCTGAACGGTCATGGTGACAAAGAACGGATCCGATGTCCGGCCCAGAATCGCTGGCCTGCGTCACGTCGGGGTTGAGTGATATATTGCCGCCGTTGGGTTGGTGACAGGTTCTCGTTGCGTTGGTGCCTTTAAGCGCTCCCGTTTGCTTTGAGCGTGGTGTCCCACGATTAGCGAGTTGAAAGAAAAGGACGATAGGAGGGGGGAAACGATTCAAGCAGCTGCGCGAAATGTGTTTTTAGATTATTTTGTAATTTTCCCTTTAACGTTCTTTAATGCATTGAAAGTGATGGGAAAGGGTAAATAAAAAGAAGCGTTCATCTCAGATGGTCCTGCGGAGCCTGGAGGCAGGTCACTGTTTGGACAGACCAAATCAGACCCAGTAATGTGGGACTCCTCAGACCTGCAAAGCTGAATAGCTGTTGATTAGTCTGCACAGCAACATTAATGCATATTTTTTTGCACGGTGAGGACTTGTTCCATTGAGTACACGGATCGGCGCTGCGCTCGGTTCACAGGCAGGCTAATCTATTCGTAGCGCCATGTGGCAATGAGTCACTGGAAAGCTTCTATTCATCAGTGCCGCTATAAAGACTGTTTGTGTTGTGAGGTGTTTTGTTTTCTGATCAAAAGAACAGAAGTGGGAAGTTTGCTTGGAGAGCCGGTTAATAACATCTCACTCGCACAGCTGTGGGAAAACTCTGAATATAAAATCAGAGAGCTAAATACAAATACAAAACCACAGCACACGCGATACAAATACAAAACCAAGGCTGGGTATTAAATTAAGTAGGTCTACCGGAGTGAACAGAAGAAAATAGAACATGTTTATCTGAATCGAATCAGACCCTGATTTTTTCAAACCGTAGTCCTGCAAACACATGAATAAATGCAAAACAGGCGACTGCAGCTACAGCGGACGTTATGGGAGTTATGTGGCTGTTCCCCTCACAGCAGCTGAGCCGGTGTGGTTTATTTTCAAAATTGCTCATCCCCTCCCGAGACCTCCGTCACCCTGCATGCTGCTGCACCCACACACCGACGGAGCAGAGAGACTGCCTCCAATATTAGAGCTCGACTCCCCACAGACTGTCGGCCAGGAGCAGTGCTGCTGCATTCACAGCGCGTAACCTTCCTCTCGCCAGTATGGATCCGCGAACACCGAAAAATAAATAAGCACTTCTCCCAAAGGGGGAAACCACAGAGCCAAGGGCAGAGCGGCTGGACGAGCGGATGCCAACTGGAAGAAGTTATTTCCACCGGGTGTGATTTAAGCTCTGTAATATTTCAAGGATACCTTTTGGCTTTGTGATGGAAGGAGGCTTCCTGCTTTTCACTCACTGCACATTTAGTGACTGGAGAGGTATCTGTTTTAAAGTTGGATTAGCTGCCTTCTGCCTTACAAAAGGGAAAATAACATTTTTAATATGGAATCACCGATATTGGGACTGTATTGACTGATAATAGCTAAAAAAGTGACAACTGAGGCGATCAATTCAATTCTATGTTTATATATCATTATATAAAATACTTACATATAAATGACAACTCACTCGTGTCTATTTATGGACTCAGGAGTTACAGTTGAGTTAGAAAAGTAATGTTATATGGCGGCTGAGAATGATCCCAGTCCCTCCCACACAGAGACGCATACTGATTATTGTATTTTTTTAAAACACATCCTCACAATATTTTTCATTATGCTTAAATGGGAACAATAGATTTTTTTTGGTCATGTGGACCTTGAGATCAAATTCAAGCCGTGGGGGGCGAAACAACTGAAAAACAACCCAACGAAGGCACGAAAGAATTAAAGGAACAAATTTGATATTTTAATTTGCAGATACATACGGGAAGTAATTTCTGACGCCCGCACACTATGAATATTGTTGCTATTGTGCTCGATGCCTCGGGCCACAAAAGAGGAAACTAAGAGGAACCTAGAAACCGCTGTTGTGTGCAGCTTCTGTGATCTGACAGCTCACCGCGATTCAAATAGAAGCCGCGTGTTTGCCCGTGTTGCTCCACATGCCAGTCAAATGTGGGATTATCCTCGTGCCCCCAGTGCGTGGACAGAGATGACCCCTCACCACCGTGTGCTGCAGGAGAGATGCACGTTTTCTCAGCTCAGCACAGGTGTTCGCCTCCTCCACCCTCCCCTCCCCCCATCACCCCCTCCCATCTGCAGCTTCCTCTGCGAGCAGGTTAACACACCTCAGTCTCCTGATCGCTGATTAACATGATTAATCAGACAGCAGAGGCGCTCGATGGCTCCCCCCCCTCCCCACCTCTCCTCCAGCTCTCCTCCATTCCTGCCAGATGGCATCAGCGCAAATCTGCGAGCAGAGGGAGAATTCAAAGGTAGGCTTCACAGGCTCCAGAACAACGAAGGAGCAGCAGTTATCTCCTGCTGTTGGGGCGACACGTTCACAGGAGAATAACCCCCCAGGAGAGAGTGCAAACGAGAAAACACCGGCACCGCACTCCCTGAAATAGCTGCTGTGTTTTACAGTGCAAACGCACAAAGAACAAAGCAAGAGCCCCGGAGCGCTCGGGGACGGGATGAGTGCAGCATCGAGATCCCGGCGAATAAGACCTGCTTGTTAAAGACTTTAACAGCCGATTTGATGACTGCAAATTTGTTATAGTGGTGGACAGTTTTATTAAGTTCAGCAGCGATAAACACATGAAATGCTCTGATAAAAAGAGATAGTAAAGCACATCGTAAAATGACCCCCTGTAAGTGCACGCCGTGATCAGCGTTCATGTTCATAATGATAATTACAGAAATGACGTCGCACACCAATAATGAAGTGGTTACGTGTGTGTAGCTTTCAGAGGTGCAAGCAGGTGGAAATATTCTGATTATTCAGGTCTTCTGAGCCAAGCTGCAGATGTTACAGGAGAATTACGTGCTGGTCGGAATCCTGGCAGAACATTCAAATTGTAAATACTAAAAGTAAAAAATAAAGTTGGCTGTGCGACAAAAAAAAAAAAAAGGATCTTTGCAGAAGAGCCACCGGAGACGCGAGGTCCTCCCGCCGAGAGACGTCTCGAGCCGACCTGCTCAATTACATCGGAGAATCCGTGATTAGTTCAATCACCGGAATGTCACGCACACGCTCAAAGCTCCGGAAAACCCAAAGCCCTCAGTGAGGGTTATTAGCTGGAAATGTCAAGGTGAGCCACCGAGCCGAGGGGGGCGACTGCGGGGCAGGCGGTGGCCTCCGGAGAGAGCAGGCCGTGATGGAAGTGTTCGAAGAACGACAATATTTGAGTGTCTCCTTGTTTTCTTTCTTCTTGATGAAGAAGATGAACCGATGCACTTTGAAGTAGCACTTTGACTCGAGGTGTGTCTGTGTTAAATGGTGTTTAAATCCAGCAGTCGCTCCTCTTAATTCTCTACGTTGCTGTTGGGGGGGGGTCCCGTGGGTTATTCCCATTTGGGATTCAAAGACGAAATGATTACAGGCCGTTTGCTTGAGGGGAGGCCTTTATTTAAGTCGGATTAAAGTACGACGCGGGGACTTATATTTTCTTTTGTTTTATTCTCTCGAGTTAAATTCCCTTAAGAAGAAGCCAACAGAAGCTCCTGCGACCACACAGTCGTTTTCTTCATCTCCCTTAAGCCGCTCTTTTCAATTTTAAGTACACCTTGAAGGATGCTTTCACAAGACCAGGGGTGGGGGGGGGATGAAGTCTGACTAAAATGCAGATGTTTTCTTTTGGGCAAGAAGCGCTGGGCTTTCTAGCTGCCATTTATTAGAGGGGGCGATTTGAAGAACCAGATTAAACCAGCAATTACCGCGAGTTCCCGTTCAATTAGAACCACGTTTCAGAGGTTCATTCGTGATGTTCACCTCAGCTGCTCCGGGATTGTAGCTATTTTTCGTCTCTTAAACAATATCGCAGATCACGCTGAACGGAGAAAAACAATTTGATCTGTCGGATGAGCCCAGCCTGCTGATCTAATCTCATTTTTGTCATGCGAGTATTAACTTTATGCGCGGGGTGGTTAAGTCCTCTAATCCGGTGCATCCCGGCCCTCGGTGGCCGACCCCACGGCCTTAACAGAGCGAGGTCGACTGCATGTGAATGGGTCATGAATTGGATGTTAATTTATGGGTATAAAAGCCGGGTTCTCCGGCCTCCAGCAGCTCCAGAGCCAAAGTCGCCGCGTTGCGTAACACGAGTGGGAGCGTTTCCTGGGAGCCGGTGCTGTAGTGGTAAGTCCTCACAAATGTTAAATTAGCTTTTCTCACGTCTATTCAACCACCAGGACGGCTGTGCAGGTTCGTCCTAACTGAACCGTAATCTCGGATCATAACGAGGATACTTCGGTGATGTTTCTGCTCCCGTAAATCCATCACAGCAATTAAAACGAGGTGTCCGTTGTCCGGGGGGGGGGGGGGGGGGGGGGTGGTTGGCTGGTATAGCAGGAGACGTGAAGCCTATCGCCGCGTGGCTGAACAAGCGACAGACGCGGCTGCAGAGTTAAAGGAGGCTGCGCTTTGGACGAGTAACCCCGAGTTCGGCCTTATTCGCGTTCAAGGGCACCCGAGGGTCCATCCCACCGAACACAGCTCGCTGAGATCCACACTTAGCACCTTTGTTGCTGCACATGACACCCCCCCCCCACCCCAGCCCCCTGAAAATGACTTGTGTGGGTGTTGGTGTTCGGTCCACCACATGAAGCAGCGAAAGGCTTCCAGGGTTAGTCTGATCGGAGAGGGTTTTTATGGGCCGAGCCGTCCAGAACAACACGGGTTGGAGAGCTTTTCACACACGCATGGATGGTTTTCATTATTTTTGCATGGAACTAGGAAGAAAAGCATACACTATAATTCATGGCCGCAAAGCTTGCACTCTCGTACCTCTGTCTCATGGCCACGAACAAACAAAATACAAAACCCTGTGAAAAAAAACCTGCAGAAAGCTGCTCTCAGTTAAAATATTAAACATATTAAAAATGTCTGCACAAAAAAATGCTTGACATTGTGGGAAATGCGCTTATCTGCTTTACTTCTGGGGGGTTTAAATGCTGCTATTTGGTACCTTTGACGTTTCCCGTCACTATGCTAAGCTAATCCGCAGATAGCAGTGGCTTCATATACACACAGCAAGCAGGGAAGTGGTGTGTGTGTGTATATATATATATATATATATATTATATATATCCACCTCGACGTCCTCCATACTTGCTTGCTTTTGATGCATAAGGTTAAAGACCGCAAGATGTCGCTTGTCAACAAAACATTTTGGGGCTGATTGTCCTGGAGGAGACACCGGGGGAGCCAGCGCCCTTTTCCTCTCCCTAAATGCCACTTTTCTCATTTTTTCTTTTGCTGCTTTGTAAGCCCAGCATGTCAGTTCAAATGACGCCTGGATATGGAACCACCCACAGCCCCGAGGTTCCAAGGCCTTTCCTTTTTGTTTTTCATGTGTGTGTGTGTGTGTGTGTGTGTGTGTGTGTCACTTCATGAACACTATGCACCGGCAAATATGTCAGTAAATGTGATATTTAGCTCGCGCGCTCGTATTCTGTGCGCTTTGCCTCGCTGGGAAAAAACGAAGCCGTCTGCGAGGCGTGACTCAACTGACGCGTGTGCGAGGAAGCGCTGATTCCAATATGATGGCGTGATCCCTCCACTCGGCTGTCCTTGTCCCCCCCCCGGCGTGGGTTGGACAGCAATGGAGGCACAGAAAGCTTTTCAGCGACAGCCCGTCGAGCAAAGCCGGTTCACAGACGAGGAAAAATACGAAAAATCCTTCCCACTTTATATATACACACACACACACACACACATATGTGCTACCTGTATATTCTGTCTGTGGACAGCAGGACAAAAGTGATGAGAGGCGAGTTGCCTGGATCTGGATCCGCTCTGTTCGGAGCACAGCCTCCGCTGGCAGCTGTCTGAGGTGATGCAACCGCGCCTCCAGAGGGAAACGCAGGCCGGCTTATTCATAAAAGCCAAAGGGAAGATGAAAGGACGCAGGGAGCTCCAGCGACCTGTTTGGAGAGGGAGGTTCAAAGTCGCAGCAAAGTCATCTGATCTTCACGGGGACGAGGGTAAGATAATGAGCGCTGAGAATGGGCCCCTGAGAGGGGGAATCACAGAGAGTTCAATTAGGCCTCCTCGCCGCCGCTTCTGGCGCCGCGCGTGCCAGGACGACGTGTCTGGGGTTCTTTTAATGACAAGAGCCCACTCGGAGACCGGACCTCGGCGGCGTCGCCTTGTGAGCGCCGAGAGGAGCCCGCTGAACTGAAGCCCGCCGCGGAATCGCCCGCTAATTGTTCTCACTTTAGCTCTGGAGGGCTTTTGTTCTCGGTGAGGTTTGAAGTGTGCGGCCGTCGTTTCATATTTGCTCCTCTAAAGTTTGACGTAGCGGAGTCCCCTGATTAAAGGAAAAAGTTGCAGATTCGTCACGGGCCTTGTGTTATTTTTAATATTGTGTGCGCAAATAAAGTCTGTTTGGCTTTACTCCATTTTTCCCAGAACCTCGAGCTCCTCGAGTTCCTCGCTCACCCGCCGGCATCGAAATGATACAAAGGCGCTTAAAAATCTGAAAAGTTTCCCTTCCAGGGCGACACAAATAAACAAATAGAAAATAAATAAATCGATGGTGGTTTAGCCCCGAGAATCGCACTCTGTCTCCTGGATGAAAATGGTCCTTATAGAATATTCATTGTTAGAATAAATCTCTCCTTTTCTCAGCCATGTTCTCTCATTATGAGATAAATATTGGTTTATCTGACAATGAAATTCACCCCTCTGTTATATAGCAGGAGATGTTTACGGCTTTAGAATGATGTCTCTTTAAATCTGCACAATCCTTTAATCGTTTGTCCTTTTCTGAAAAAAACATTTGGTTAAAGTTACGTAACCAAATGTAAAAAACAAGACCAATAGTTGGTTTTCTCCACCAGCAGGAATGATGGGGGAGCCGCTTCGGTTGGAACATGGAGGCATTTCCTCAGGGGGAATAACAGTGTTTTAAAAATGCATGTAGGCCACAGAGGACGAATGAGCCCGACCCTCTGGAGGTTAGAGCCACGTGGCAAATGGACTTTTATTTAAGTGCTTTACACCAGGCTCCATGTCAACATCCACACCAACACACACACACATAAGCCGACAGCTTGAGGCTCCGGCGGCTGCATGCGATGCTCACACTCTTGATTTGGGGTTCAGCGTCTCTCTGTGCGTGTTTCAGATGTTTGTTGCTTGCGTGCTGAAACAAGCTGTGCTTCAGTCGTGGAGAAATCACAAATACCGCTTCCTCTTCTCGGGATGCACACGTTCATAAGAACGATATATTTCGATCCGATCCGTGAACCTTCTCACGTCTCGCGGCGGTCATTGATGTGACGTTGATGGTTCCCGGCAGCAGGAGGTTTTCAAACATTTATGCCACCTGAGGGTCAAGGGCCCATTTCACCCGATTTTTGAGCTATGATTTGGAAACGGAAGATAATTTCCTCTTGCTCATGCACGAGCGTGCCAGAGACCCGCAGGGCTCCGCCGATGCATCTGCAATTTGGTCAACGTATCCACGCAGGGCGTGCTCACGAACGGACGGAGGCACCGGGGCGCAGCGTGCTTCATGTTTCCACTCGTCCATTTGTGTGTTCGTGTTCAGTAGTGCGGGTACGTTTTGTCATGTCTTCTCGTGCTTTTGTATGTAACCAAACTTTCTGATGGCAAAGGAAGCGTTGAAACCATAGACTGTGTTATTAACTCACTTTGATGCCCTGCGGCGTTTGGTTGGCTTCAGGCGAGCCAGCTTTATTTTTTCAGGTACATTTCCAATTTCAAACACAGGAGCCATTTTGATGAGAGGGCTTTAGAGGAGCAAAGAAATGACATTTAAAAAACAATATGCGCTAAAAGATAAAATGCAATCCAATAAAATGAGATTTTAGAGACGAGATTAAATTAAATAAAGTATATAAAAGGAAATGGAATACAAATAGAATGCCCCAAAAATACAATAAAAGTGCATTCAGTGTAGCAACGGTAGTTATCGGACTCGGCACAACATCAATATTGTGATGTAAGGTTGGTTATTATCTCAGATATTGGATATTGAATTAAGGTTACATGGCATAAATGTTGTGCTTTCCTGGTTTTCTTATCGGGATTACAGTGAAGTAATTTCATTTTATGAATAGACCAGAAGGTTTTGTATTTATCTGTTATTATATCCAAATTATTTTTAAAAGCACCTATAGTAAACTCTACGATACTGTTTCCCAATATCAAGCTGTGTTGTGGTCAAATATATGAAAATACACTGTACATATATATATATATATGTTTATCCATTAGCCCGTGGATGCTACCTGGCTGAGATAATAACCCAATATGTGATTATAAAAATGACATCGCAATCACATAGACAACAAAAGAGATTTCCCAGGAGAGTTGTGGTGCTTCACAGCTCTGATGGACAAACAGATCTTGTCAGCGGTGGTTGGAAAATCATTTTTTAACAACTACGTTCACCAAGGACGTTTCCACCTTAAATCCGACAACCGGGCAATTATCACAGAAGCTGTTGCTTTTGCTGTCAAACTAATTCCCCCCCCCGGCTGACCTCCGGTGGCCTCTGACCTTGATATGGCGCGACGGTGTATTACCGTCAAGCACGGCGGTAAATCTTCATAACAACTGGTGTCAGCTTCAAATTTATAGTTATAATTTTTTCCGCTTAAAGTCATTTGACAAAAAAAAAAAAAGATTGCTTGAATTGATTCAGCCGGTTTGAGCCGACGCCATGATTCATCAAGTTTAAATTCTCATTAGCGAGGCGCGACGCTGAGATCAGCGCGGCGTTGTTGTTTCAGGTGAAAGGACAGAGACATCTCAGGTGTTCAGAACATTTTTTTTCAAGGCTCTTTATCTGAGTCTTTGGTTCTTCTTCCTGTGTGTGTGTGTGTGTGTGTGTAGCAGCCGTACATGAATCAGCGCTCTCTCAATCAGCCGTGACATCACAGCAGAGCCGCTGACACCGTCTCTCCCGATCACGCTTGAAATATTCACGCGCTGCGACAGCCGCGGCCTTGTTTCCCTAGCGCGGCCCCACTCGGCGCCGGACGCCACGGACCTTTTCTCTCGGGGGGGGTGTTTGTTTGCGGCTCGCTGCCGAGGTTCAGCCTTTGTCACCGCGGCGGAAATAATGGTCAATTAAATTTCCCGGGCCGAGTTGAAAGAGAACTGGGCTTTGCGTTGTTCAACTTTGGTTCAGAGGAGGACGCCACCTGTTGAGCGTTCGTATCTGGATGCAGAGTGTTTTAAGCCATCGCAGTTTTTTCATCAACCATTTTTAAAACTGACCTGGCAGCACTCAAAGCAAAAAGTCATGGTGCATCTCTGCACGCGCACCGATGTGTCACGGCTAATCAGATCCTGTTGACAGATTGGACGGATCTCAAGCAGATTAAATCCAAGTTGAAATGTACCACGGATGAGATCTTCTGTACTCTGTACAAGGAATCTGTGGTTTATGTACACACAATTTAAAAGGTCAGTTTACCCAAAAGTAATAGTTCCTTTTTACCCGCGGACGCTTCTGTAAACACTATTTTTTTGTTGTTGATAGTATTGCATGTCTTTATTTTCTTAAGGAACCCTCAGACCAGCTGGCTAAACGCCACCAGAGGTAAGAAACGTGCGTCTTCCATTATGTTTCAGACCCGATCAGCCCATTGAAGCCTATGAACATTGAGTCAACAACCCCGATAATCACATCACCCCCCCCATCGTGTCCTGCGTGACCTCACCTCACCTCCCGCTGACGATTCAAGCACAAAACTCCCATTACTCTGTGACGAAGACTGAAGACCGACTTTGCGTCATTGCTGAATTACAACAAACAGCGCTTGAAGGGAGTCGGCGAACCGCGGCGTTTGAAAAAGTGCTGCGTCGGTTTGACGGATAAAAATCCCGTCCGCTCGACGCCGGATTCAGAGTGACAGACGAGCGAGTTTGATCGGGTTCAGACGGATGCTGATAACGAGCTTTGAAGCTCCCTCAGTGAGATGTGCCTAGTCACTGCTGTCACACACACACACACACACACACACACACACACAGAGAAGCAGTGAACTCCAGCACGCTTCTGTGACCGAGCTAATACCACATTTCCATAATGCAGGCAGGATGGGGAAGAAAAGAAAGCAGATGTTAAATAAATAAAACATGGCAGCCAGGAAAACAGTGACATGTGGAGGACGCTGTATTTCTGAGAGTGGGCTCAGGACTTTTTCATGCAACCCTTTAAACTGGCTAATAGAGCTCGGCGGCGGCGGCGGCGGCGTGACGGCGTGCGGGCTCCCGAGGCGGGAAAACCTAAAGGTTCCAAATTGTGTCGCAGGTTAAATCCCCTTCTGATCCAACAGCCGAGGAAAGCGGTGTGGGAGTAATATCTTCCAAGAGGTTTGATCTGCGTTTGAATCGGGCAAACAAATCTCCCTATTTAGTGGGATGTCGGAGCCGCTGCCTCGTGGCGCTGAGCCCCCGAGTGAGAAGATGAAAGGCGGAGGAAAGCGCTGCCGTCCCATCCTGAGTGTGCGAGGACCCCGTTTGAAGCCGCTGCAGCACTAAATAATAAAGCTCGGTGGTTAATAGGTGGCAGTGAGCTTGTGATGGGGGGGGGACTCTGGCCGGGGTCTTCATCTGGCCGACGGACCAAATTAGCTGCCACGGAAACGGCCCAGAGCGACCTCTGCGCCTCCTCCTCCTCGCCGCGGTCCCTCCATCTCCATGAAAAATGAAACAGATACAACACCCCCGCGTTAGGGAAGCTTTCAACCCCTGCTTCAATATTTCATGGCCTCTTCTTACTTATTTTAGTGGGAATAATTGATCTGGAAAGAGCACCGCGGCGCTGAAATGAAAGGCTCCGCGCTTACAAACTCCTGCTCTGTTTGTTTGAGAGCTTGAGGTTTTTTTTCTTGCTCGGCGCCGCTCGGCTCGGCTCCGGCAAACGAATGGCTCCTACAACAGGCTTTTCTGGTTTGTTGGGGGGGGGGTAAAAATACATTGTGAGGAGCAGCTACATTCGGGGAGACAAAGTGCTCGGTACACAGTTTGCTGCACAGAAACCGGAGCGGCGTCGGAGGCCCCCCCTTGTTTCACATCACGATGTATTATGTTTATCCAGATCTGCAGGGAACCCGTGTTCAGGGGACCGGCTGATGTCCTTAGCGTTGTGTTCCTGTCTGCTAACACCATTGATTCTCTCTCAGGCCGAGGGGCCACCCAGGGCATTTATCGATGCACAAAAGCCCCTCCAGAGATCTGCACCTGCGAGCCAGCTTAATGATGTGTAACGGGCGGACAGATAAAGTGTGTCTTGGGCGACGCAAAGAGTTTGGCAAACAAAAGCTACTGACAGCTGCAGGAAAAGAAAAAGTTGATTTGTTCCGTCGACACTTATCTGCCGTTACGGAAAGATGTTCTGTTGAAAGTGCTGGAAGAGGCTTTCAATATGTTTCTGTGGGTGTGATGCCGAGTTGCGGGAAATGGAAAACCTCACCGGTAACGCCGGCGACCCAGCGGCGAGGCCCAGACAAATAAAGTCAAATGGCCATTTATCACGCTGCCATTTGGAATCTCATCTCAGTAATTACGGCCTTAAGATCAAAGCGATCATTTCAACAGGGGAACAAATGATGTTGAGTCGGGGGACCATGGATCGCTTCTGAGATCAATGAACTTCATTAGGAAGAAAAATTGCCGAAAAACAATAAACAATTGTTTCTCGTCCAACAATGCATTTGCTGCGCCTGTTTGATCTGGACGGGCCGGGACACCTTTCCGCGGGACACTGGAGACGGGACGGAAATAGAACGGGAGACAATTGATGCAGGTAGCAGAATCCACAAAGCTCACTTATTAACGCGTGTGATGAATCCGTACAGGAGGTGAAATAAAACCCGGTGTGACACTGTACGTAACTCACGGTGATGCGGGCGTATGGAAGTAAATCTGTGTCATCGCACACACCGCAAATAATTCAATGCAAAAATTCAATGCAAAAAAATTCAATGCAAAAAAATTCAATGCAAAAATTCAATGCAAAAAAATTCAATGCAAAAATTCAATGCAAAAAAATTCAGTGCTAGAAATTCAATCACCTTTTTCTTTAAAAATCCGATGACACAGTTTTACTTCCATACTGGCGGCTGCGGTTGTACAACAAGTGTTTCCTGATTGGCTTTGCGTTAAAACAAACGAATCAATAAATGTGGCTGTAAAGGGGCCGGCGAGTGGATCGGGTTACGTTCTGGACGGAGCACGGCTAGCAGTTCCCCCCTGTTCCCAGTGTCTGTGCTAAGCTAAGCTAAACCACCGCGGGCTGCAATTTTCACCCGTGAGAAGGATTCTGATATTCTCGTGTAATTCTGACCAAGAAAATAAATGTGTTCTTGCATTTTTATTTTTTTTTATTCGAGCACCGTCGTTCTCTCCTCTGTGCGTTTTTAAATTTGCGTCGGTGGAAAGCTACAGAAACAGGCCGTGAGGGTGTCCGCTGCGTCTCCTGTTTCATTTGACCACAGCTAGGCGGGGGGGGGGGTGGGGGTGATGGGGTGGGGGGGGGGATTGCTGACACTGTGCAGTTTGGCCATCTGCTCACGGCCCTGTGAGATCTTTCGCCTCGTTCATCCATCGGAGCGGATCTGTGCGACGCAGGCGCGTTCATCCAGCGTGACTTCTGCGGTACACCGACACGCAGATTAAGGAAAAGAAACGATGGCGATGCGCCGAGGAGACGTCGCTCTAACGCATCACTGACGCATCACATGTCATGTCTGGCACAGCTCCAGAGGATCTGTGTTTTGGCAGCGTGGTGAGTAGAAAAGGTGAAGAACAGATGGATTCACCCGCTTCGTCCTTTCATGGCGAAGGACCTTTTCGGAACGCTGACAAGGACAATATCGGTGCACACCTGGATCACATCCCCCGACATTCTGAACGCACTGTTTAGTCTCTTCACTTGTTCTTTGATTGCATGGCGAGTCCACAGCGTACTCATAAATGAGGAAACATGAATGTGTCTCCAAAACAACCAAAGATGTGTTAAAACTCATGAAATGCCAACGTGTCGTTCGTATTTGGTGCCGGCGGGTTCCAACAATCATACTGGGAAAAATCCATCATAGAAGGAACAGAGATACCAATTTCACCACCGACAGCGGCATCACTGCAGCCACCGAGGAGACGAGCGCCTCGTGTTAAAAGCAGAGACGCTTCCTCGAGACGGACTGAATTATTCATTTGAAATCACATTCACATTTTTCCGTTTGAATTCTTTTCCAAAATCTGCATGATTTTTGTTAAAACTCTACGCGCCGTAATTACCTTTTTATCTTCCGTCATTGATTGATTGGCGGCGTCCGCCATTCTTTTTTCGGCGGATTCAAGTTGTCCATCTGTGCACGGGGGGGACTCACAGGAGCATCCGGCGCTCCTTTAATACAATCTCATTTCCAGTCAACGCGGCCAATTACTGTTCACCGTGTGCAGCGCGATGTCACATCCCGGTTGTCATTATTACCGACTGGCTTTGCTGTTTAAGTGTTTTTCTTTAGTCTCACAGACACACCTGCTCCTCTCGGCGTCTTTCTGACAAGAAGCCGCTCAAAGGCAGTTTGTTGTAGTATCAAACGGCACCCGCTGTAACCGATAGCAACGGGCGCTGTCAAATTCGGGACTTCAGCCCGATACATCCGTGAGTGCGGCGCTGCACGGTGAAGAAAGACGCACAACATGAAGCTGTGTAAAGGAAACAACTCAACTAGGTCCACAGCCGTGTGCAAGAATGGGAATGTATGCTAAAAAGCTCAATCCGTGGACACACGGGAGAGGATAATCTGGGGACATGGCGCTGCTGACGTCGTGTTGGCGGAGCCTGGACGGCAGCTTTCTCAGTTGTTTATCTCATGATTCTTTAATCCATCCACTCTCAGACCACTTAAGCCCAAAAGGCAAATCCATTCCCTCATCTTGCCCTTTATAAGTGCAGCGGGAGAGACACACACACACACACACACAGATATTTGCGCTTCTGGGAGGATACAGGTCGGCCCATCGTGACAACTCTCCATCTCCGTGACTAAGTGGTGCTCCTGTTTCCTCTCCTCATGAGTGCCGTTGGCCCAGTGGGTTACGGTTCCATCCATCATTCATTAACCCCCCCACTGTATCTCACTATTGCTTTCGTTGTTAACGGTTTGTTATAACACGTCGTGCAGCTCGTGTTCTGCAGGAGAGGGAGAGCGATCATTTGATTTGCCGGAGGTTCTTTTTGCGGGTGGAGCTGCAGGACGAGTCACTGTGAGGGACGATTGTTTGCGTTGTTCTATTGGAAATAGAGACCCTGCATGGCGGAGCCTTCTGCCCGACACGGCGTCCCCCATGTGCAAAATAAACGCTCCGTCAATTAACACACGCTGTACTGTGAACCGAGCCCGACGAGTCGCCGAGGTGTGACTGCGTCCCCTCTTCAGAGGGATGAGCGTGAATGACGCGGAGACAAACAACAGCCTCCGCAGCGCCGGGGCCCACGCGCCATTGGTTGCCGCGAGTCGCTCTGCGTGGTTTTGATAACGTTTCAATGAACATTGAAATGAGCACGACGGGCGTGGACAACGGGTCTGCAGCTCGCGCCCCACGTGCGAGCGATAGCGCTCAGAATGTCACCCGGGGGAAGCGCTCCGGGTCGACCTCGCCTTCACCTCCGTCCGTTTCCTGTTCCACAGGCCGCAGCCCAGATGCTCATCTGCCGCCTTGCAGTGTGCACACAGCGCCCCCCCCCCCGTCCCCCGAGGTCATCGCCGGCTGCTGAAAGTCGTGCAGGCGTCCGCCCCTCCAAAGATTCCCCCCGCTACCCCCCATCCGGCGGATGGTGGCGAGTGTGATTTGCGGCCCCGCGCGTCCTCCCTCTGCTTCGCTAAATGGCCCCGGATGATGACAGAGGATGAAATTTCTGTTTTTCGCCGCCGTTCCCGGGACAGTTTCGTTTTTTTTTCAGACGACAGTAACTCGTAGCTGGCACCAAACAACCTTCCCGGTCAAACACCACCGGCATTCTTCTACGTGACAGCTTACGTTTGGTTTGCGTCCATCAGGCGGATCGGGTATTTGGGCCGCGGGACGGGGTGAGGGGGGGGGGACATCGGTAAGGCCATGAAACATTGATGAGAGTGGAAAGCCCGCCTGTTACAACGAACGAGGAGTAAGAGGCAGCAATGAATCCAGGATTACAGGTTCAGACCAGCAGGGACCGGGGAACTCTGAATCCGGGTTTGTCGAGAACAAGTCTCAATAAATGACGCCACAAAGAGAAGCAACGCTGCTCGTTTCATCGAGACACAGCTGACAGGAGTGGCCTAAATTGTCCCGAAATTGCATTTCCTCCGGATTGCGCTGCACTTTCTGGCCTGAAAGGAGCCTCTGGCAAAACAAACGTCGCCACAAGCAATTTCAAAAAAATACCTCCCCACCCCTCCCAAAAAAAAAGGGACGTTTGCACGTAGCGGCACGCGTCTTGTTTCGACGCAGCGTTGAACCTTGACCCTCTGGGCTCCGTCGCTCCACTTGTTCTCTCTTTTGTGTTTGGTTGAACTCACTCACCCTTCACCTTGATGAAAGGTTGGGGCTTTTTGTTTTTGGACTGATCTGATTGGTAGCGCTCGCCGCCTGTCCTCCTTCTGCACAGATCGCACTCTGATTAGAAAACCATTGGAAAAGAAGCATCTTTGTGACGGCAAATGATTTACCAGCCCTGCATGTGAGCTGGATTGACAGACTCGTCTGAGCACCCTGAGCTTTTTAATAATGTAAGAGAAGACCGTTCTTGCTGTGATCAGTTAAGTGAAGTAGAGCCTTTTTCTCTCTAACAAAGTCGTTAGAGGGGAATCTTTCGATGTATCAATTACCACTCGGTGTGCTTTGTTCTCACATTACTTCCCTTGTTACTAATTGCGAAGAAATGCAGTCATGTGTGTTAATTGCAGTGGATGGAACTGTGACGTTGAAGCCTCATTTTTCTTTAATGATCAGCCTATTGCATGAAAGGAAACCTGTTTTTAATCTTAATGACTGGTGAATTGAATCCAGAACCATCCATCTGCCCATTATCTTTAACACGTTGCAGGAAAGCTTTACCAATTAAATACACCAATTAAATACATATGTGCAGTATATGTCAGGACTAAATGACAAATAGACCTTTCTGTTTCACAAACAAACAAACAACATTTATCTTGTTGATTATCACATGTATTTTTAAAAGTTTTGAGAAAACCTTTATACTTGGTTGCCTGGCAACGCCACAGCGATGACAACGCTGTCACACAAGTTACTGCGCCAGTCAAAGAAACGATCCGCTGCCTTGTTTATTTTAGTCGTTTAATGGTTGCTGGTTGAAACTGGTTTCCTTTTGACAGGGACAAGCTGGCTTCCGACATTATGCTAAGCTAAGCTAACAAGCGGTTTGATGTTTCTCAGGTGTCACTCTCCTCATTGAACTGTATGAATTTGTGTTAGAAATGTCAAACGTAAAAAGTGATTTTGCTGTTTTTTTTTACAGTAAATAACTGTTCATACATCTGTTAACTTCCCATTTGGTGGAATTTCGAGGCCGACGTGTTCACCGAGCGGAGCGGCGGCGGCGGCGATCAGCCACCTGCGTGGCCCGACCCTTCGCTGACTCCGCTTAACGTCCCAACAATGTAGAGAGATGGGCCATAAGAGTCACTGCAATCCCACCTCACTGACAACAACGGGCCATAACTTCACCCAATGAACCGGCCATTTGGGCCGACGGGGGACAAACCCACCGCGCCGCTCGTATTTCACCTATTGCACGGCGAGCCGCACAGATTGCTGCAGCCGTGACGCGCGACCCAGAGCTCCAACTGGTCACGACGACATTGGAAATATTCCAGGTAATGGAATATTTTTGCAAGGGGATAATGCGATTATGAGTGCAAACGCAGCCTGTCAGGGGAGGATGAACATTAATTGTAAAACTCGGAGCGCGGGTATTACAGGTTAATCTGCCAAACAGTCCAAGTTCAATTGAAGGGAAAGAGCTTAAGAAATATTTTTTAGTTTTTTTTCCCACACTCGAGTCCTTGTAAAGCACCGAGGCGGCGCACGTAAACAAATTGAACGAGACACATTACAGAGCATCATTGCACAGCAAAGGACATAATACTCGCCCTACAGCCGTACACTCGCCTAATGGCTGTCATGTCATCTTTCCGTTTTTCCTCTTTTACCCCTCTTCCCCCTCTCCTCCATCACGCCTAACCACTCACTCGGGGGGCCTCGGCTCGCTCCCCAGGTTCGCGCCGCCTCCCACAGAGCCCGTGTGATCCAGCCTGGAACGCGGCGATTACCTCCCCCCTCCCCCCGCGGCCATTTCATTATTTATTAGAACAAACGGGATTACGGTCGGGTTGATTGTGTCGAAGGGACGAGAGGCTCCCAGGTTTTCCTGAGCCACTCGCCCGCTGTGCCGAGGCCAAACGGTTGATCTCGGGGCCTCGGCGACTTCCTCCCCTTTGGGCGGAGCGTCAGCGCGTTGACATGCGCCGTCTGCTTCCACCCACTGATGCCGAAATATATATATATATATATATATATATATATATATATATATATATATATATATATATATATATATATATATTTATATTTATATATATATATCAGGTCCCGCGAGGCGCGGCGCTCGCATTCCGCAGCGTTTGACAGCACGTCGACACCCGCCGTAATGAAAGGCTCTTTTTTTTTTAGAGGCCCTCCAAAAGATTGTCACTCTCAACACTGGGTGGTTTGAAATGTATTTGCATCTGAATAATGAGGGAACAAAGTGACACCACGAAAGTTTCAAATCACTTCGGAGTTAATTGCTTTAGAAGTGCCATTAAGATACCGGCGAAATTAAAGTGTCTGCGTTTGAAGGGGAAATGTGAACAGCTCTCCTATTTCCAGAATACTGATGCTTGATGAATAATAAAAGGACCTCTTTCAGATTATCATTTCGTATGATGATTTTTGAGGGTTGGGTTGGACCCGTGCACAATCCCCCTGCATCTGAAATCAATAGTGTAAGGGTTAAGCGCGCGCCCGGCAGAATAAATAAGAGAAAATAGAAACGCTGATTCCATTCAGTGCAGACTGTGTGGTCTGCATTAGCTAATAGCTCATCCCGGATGGAATGAGACCTGGCAGCCTCCACCCCTCCTTCTTTGAAGTGATGAAGCTCCAGATCTCTGCGGTAGACTTATCTGCTTCTGGAGATTGATCGAAGGTAATTTTTTTTGCCCCCGAGGAAACCAGGGAGCAACGTGATAGATAGCTCGGCCTCTCCATCTCCCTGATGGCGATATTAGTCCTGATTAGGACGAATGGGCCCTCTCTGCCTAACCACGCAAATGCTCACCGCTGGTGCCATTTATCCAAAAACGTGATACAGAGGAAACAAGAACAGGCGTGTTTTCCTCAACCGATCTCTGGCGAGAAGTCTTTCCGCCGTCGGACAACTGCTCAGAAATTCTCGATGAGCGGCCATTTCTGCGCGGCATGGGATTTGGTAATGGGGGGGATTTGGGGCAAAATGGGAAAAAGTGCTTTCATCCCCGTGTGTTTGAGCGCTCATTCACCCACGTGTAGAGTGAGGAGAGCGTTTAGTGGGCTCTCCCTGCAGGCCGCCCTAAGCCGCTCTAATTGATGTTGATTAATCAAACCAGCTGTAGAGAGGGCAGAAGGACAACTCTATCAAGCGGGAGGTGTCACCTCTGTGCTACAGAGCGGCCTGATGAATAAACAAAGACAATGGATGTGCTGGGGTAAGCATGCTGTAAATGCAAAGCGAATTGAACGGCAAAACACAAGGAAAAGCGTTAATTGGCGTTAACCGCAATCAATGCAATCTCACTTTGCACAAGTTGAGACATTATTGATATGGTTAGTAATAACGTGGAGATTGATTTTAGAGGCTCTATACTGTATATGTGGCATATATGCATGTCCGTTATTATAATCCCTTAACTGTTTACCCATCATCTCCATCCGCAGCTGTCCTTTGTGTCCAGACTTAATAACCAACCATTGAACTTGAGATTATTCTGTGGACTCTAAAATGGTTTAATTCGCCAGAAAGTGACAGAAGCGTTGAGCGTACAGGGCCGGGCCGTGTTTCCGGCGAGGTCGGAGCATGAATTGGTCGTTTTTTGAGGGAACGTTTTTGTCTGACAAAAACTCAGCGATGCAAACATTTATAATTGTCTCCAACAATTTTGAATTTCCTCGCCAATGCAGCCTTGTTAGAGTTGTGCAATAGAACTGTTGCACAAAGCAGATTCAAATTTAAGGGATTCATGCAGTTCATATCTGCACACTGGAAAGCACTCTGAGGACTCATCTTATTGTGACCTTTATTTTGTTTTTAATTACAAGGCCCCGGGGATTTCCTTTTATCGTTTTCTCGTATGCTGAATATTGACAATAAACTTTGTTTTTTGGCATTTTATATTTGTTATCCTCAACCTGTCAGCCTTTTTCAGTCCCTCTGTGCATGTTTACTGACCACATTACCGTGTTGGATATGCAACGTCATAGTAGTTCTGATGGAATTTTGATTATTGAGCTGTACGTTTTAAAAACACCCTTCGACTTCCCCTTTCCTCGCTGAGGTCTGTGGCTCTCGATCATTGGAGCACTTTGACACACAATACGATGTCACCCTGCCGAGTGGCGCAGAATCGAAGCTGCCAATCAGGAGGAAGGAGCCTGACGCTAATCAATCAGAGCGGGCCGTGATGTGAGTTTTTTCCCTGTCTGGATGGTTGGATTTACTCCCCTCCTGCAGTCCAGCTAAATCACAGAGCTATTATAACACATGTAAATGTGTCTCGCGCGCTCCGTTTGAAAGGCTGTCGTGCCGTTGCTGCCGAATTTACATAAAGCGATAAGTAAATGATAGGCATTGGCTGTTATTAACCCAACAACACAGCTGTTGGAAGGAGGAACAGTTTATTTAGTGGGACATTTTATTCACACGGCTGTGCTTTTTTATATAAAACCTAATTAGAAATCAGGGTTTATTTCACCATAAATGTCTACATGGACCTGGAAGCATTGCTAAATTATTCCCTAAGGATGTTTTACGCTGAATACTAAACATTAAAATATAACAAAATGCACGGCGGATCACGGAGAGTTCACAAATAACACATAAAGACACAACTGTTAGGCTACTTCAGGACTTAAACTGGATCTTGTTGAATTTCAAATGAATGCCCTTCACGGCTCAGCAAAGCAGACCCTTATTTGCTGGCGAGGCTTCCTTCATTGAGGACACGCCTGTGCTGATAATTTCATTTTGTCACAAAGTGTGTTCTAATCTCAGCGTTCTTACCAGCTGATCCACCCTCCTGATCTTATATTTAATTCCCTAGTCTTGGCTAAACAGGTTTAAAACTTTAAAAATGATAGACTTCAACAAATTGCGAGCCGGGACTGAATACCGTGCTTAATTATATTGCAAACATGGCTTTTAAGTAGGCTGAGAGCAGCACTTGAAGAAGCACATGAGTATTCTCAAGAAAACATCGGCCGGCCTTTTGGTCAACTTGAAACCTAACAAAGTGTGTGTGGGGGGGGGGACACGTGAGACAGGCTGCCACCACGCACTGTGCCTTTGAGGTCGCACCGTCTGCGGCCTCCGGGCAGGAGGCGCTGGCAGGCTGACAGTGAGGACGAGCCGAACACCTCCGAGAACAGATGGAAGGGAAAAGAGGTCAACGCCCCTCGTGCATTCTCTCTCCCTGACGGAGTCGGTGATATAAAGTGTAATTATATTGCATCCAGACTGAAGAAGCCAGTGCTCTCCCGCTGAACGGCTACCTCTTATACTACCTTTTTTTTGTGTAGTTGCAAATGCATCATTACAAAAGTAGCTGCAGAGCGACTGCGCGCTGTTCTCTGCGTGTGCTGCACAAACCAGTTGAAGCACGATTCGACTCTGACAGTTGAGGACTTTGCTATCAGTTCACTTCTTTCGTTGCATGTTAGCGATGCTGCCATTTGCCAGTTAGCACCAAACACAGAGTAGCTGAGGCTGGAGGGAAACATTGATTTATTGGACTTCTGTTAAGGCCTCCCCAGAGATATTATATTTCATTCTGAGGGAACGATACATTTTTAAGTGACCATGAATGTCAACTCCTTGATGGCGCTGAGAGAACAGTTGGACATTCACCGGAGTCCAATAAATGTCTTCAGTCAGGACCAAAGTTGTGGACCGACCAGCTATCTCCATCCATAGAGCCACACTGAAGGCTTCTACGTCGAGATATTTTCCCGTAGACACCAAACACACACAAAAACAAAATCATTTTACTGCATAAAACCTTTGCAGCATAACCGTCCATCCAGGGAAGATTCATCCTGAGGGGAAGATTCTTTGCAGAGCGTTTTCCCCTAAAAGGCCACCATCCTTAATTCCTTGACTACTACAAGAACACAGGGAATCAATGAGACATTTGGCTGAAAACCGCGGATGAACCGTTGCTTGTTTTGGGATTTTAATTAGGGCCAAATAGTCTCATGAATTTATGCAACGACAGTCCGTCTGCATCACAGATGGAAGGCGGTGAAAAGCGCGAGCTGGGGAAGGAGGTCTGTGCTCTCCCGCCAGCGCACTGCATGATGGGAAGTATCTCTGCTCTGCTTCTCATCTTTTACTCCCAGTTTCCCACTGGATGCTGCCATGAGCGCCACAAGGCACTGCCCCCACCCCTACGCCCCCCTGCCTTATGGCAACACGTCGGCCGCAGAAGGCGGTGGAGGTGCCGAAAACCCAAACCCCGAGGAGGAGCGCGTCTGCCCATTTGAATAACGCGCACCTACGAGAACACAGAGTCTCTCCGAGCCTCTTTGAAGTGTTTGCAGAGAAACGATGAGTCCTGACAGTGTCAGATTAAACCCTCTGAAAGTTGGGTGGGGGGGAGGAGGGGTGGCGTCGCTTGTAATCTCACCCTGGGAAGAGCGAAACCACAACTCTGGCAGTAAATGGCGTATCAGCCACGGCGGGATGTTTCGTTTGGAAATCCTTTGAGAAAATCACACGTCAGTCTTTGGGATTGGAATTAGTTTCGAGAGCTGTTTGTTCGCCTCTGTGCCGATGTGTCGGGTTACACAAACCAATATCTGCATAGCTGTATCAGCAAATGGGGGAAAAGGGACTGAATCAATGGTGGCGGAGGAGGCACATGGAGCCACTGACTGTTTTTTAAATAGATTTTTACAATACCTCTTTTCCTGTCACCTTTCATGAAATCCTGCCTTTTTAGATCTCAAATTATCCTTTTGGGAGGCTGAAATTAGCATCCTGAAATATTCATGACATGTTTCAGAACTTGTATTGTGCATCTCCGAGGACTTGAACAGGTACTGTATCACCACCGAGTGTGTAAATGTTTCATGGGCAGCGAGCTGCAGAACTTTCATGCACCTCAGATAGATTTTCAATCCAAATTGATTGATAATCAAAACACATCGCGATGCAGAAGCACTGCTCAGTGACCAGGTTGAGTACCTGTTTAACCTTTAAGTCTAATTCTGCCTTTTTTCCTACCAAACGGCAAGGAGGTTCGTAGTAGTACGCTTTAACACCCACACAGTATGCGACAACACTATTCGGGCCCAAGCAGAACCTTGCAGACGTATTTAAAGGAACAATATGTGGTTGGGTTGTGAGGCTGAAGGCTGAGATCATCTTCAGTGGAGATCAGCAACACCACCAACACCGCCAATAAAGAGTAAAAAAAAGCTTACAAAGGTTAAAAGTACTGTTTGATTTGATAAACTAAGACCCATAAGATTGTTTTTCCATCCAAGAGGTTGAACACTCGCTCTCCTATTGTGAAAAACCCAACAGCATGTTGGGTGTTTTCCGTTTCCGGGCCCATCTCATGAACTGTGTCCCGTTCTCTGGGTGAAGATCCAGGCGTGGTGACTCACAGGGACTTGGAAAGCACCCGGAGAACCCCGCAGAGGTTTGGTTTGTTTTGAGGAGACCACTGTGATTGACAGACGACCCAGAGGGCCGGATGCAGGACACAGGCCGGCCGAGCATCCCGAGACTCTCGGGGGTTCGGGGGGGTGGGGGTCTTTCAAGGGCCCAGTTCAGACCTCCTTTTGCTCTCAGCATGACTATTTTTAATAAGGGCACTGGCTGTCTGCGCACACGTATCCTCTCAACATGTATCGCTGGAGACAGTATATTTTTCCATCAACAAGCAGAGCCGAGATTTGCAAAGCTTTAAGCTGCCAGGAAAGCTGCAGCGGAGACACCAGGTGCCACCTGTCAGTCAGGACCCACGTTGGACGCCGTCCTGGCGTTCCACCGTTCATCTGCTCTGATCAGATGCGCTTCAGATGTCGCTAGGCAACCAGCGCAGAGCATCCTCTCGAGGACCTCGCGCTCAACGCCGAGGCCCAGCAGCTGCGGCCGAGACTCTTAGTTCACCGCGGTGGAACATCGCTCCATATTTTCCGCACACCTCGGCTTTTGGTAAATGGTCGTATGCGTCGCCGTGGCGAGCAGAAGGTACTGCTGTTAGTTTCGGAGTGAGGATGGCGGTTGTGTTCAGCCGACGGACATTTCTCTGGCTCCCAGGAGCGATTACCCGGCGACGACAGGACGCAAATGGACAGAACTGTGCTGAGAAACATGGAGGTTGAACAGATGGGCATAAATTCTGAGTAGAGCATACAGCTCATTCAACAGCAAAGAACCAATGTCTATGGGTCGGTTTTTAACTTTTGTGATACGGAACAGAATCCCCCACGCCGGAATGTTTTTCTTTATCTGAATAATACATAGTATCTACATATTGTTGTACTACAGTATTTATATGTAATGGCATAAGCAGTTATTTCTGAAAAAGCTAAGAGCTCAACGTGTGACTAATATGTAACCCGATAACTGACCGCCGAAGTTCTTGGATAAATCAAAATGGTTTATGATCACCAAAGTTGCTGCCGCTGCTTCCAAGGAAGAAATACCAGCTTTAACATCAGTGACTGAGGTGCATCCAGAACCGCCACGTGGTTAAAACTTGTAGCCCGCAGGAATGCAATGGTCCTTTTCTCTGCAGAGATGCAGAATTTATAATAGTGGGTCCGATTTCCAAGCAAATGGTTGGATTGAAGGTACCCACTGAGGAGCTCGAGGCCTCACTGTTGCCCCTCAAAGATGAGCCGGTAGTTTGCGTACTGTATAGAACCATTAAGGCAATTTCTGACCATGTGACTTTGGTTCACGTTGTAGTCGGTTGATACTACAACAAATTCAATCCTGTTAGGACAATCGTGGTTTTGGGTCAAAATTTGTCCAATTTGAGAAAAAGTGTGTGTGTGATGTTAAAATGGGACGAGCAGTCACCAACATGGCTGATGCAAGGGAACTCATGCCAATATATAACAACCTTTACCTTACAACAGTATCCGCAATTACTCTGCAATGGCCTCTAATTAAATATAACTAACTGACTGAACTATAAGACCAATTAGACCTTATTGGTTCCTCTCCAGAGAGGACGGTCCATGCAGAGAATCAGCAAAGAACAGATTCAGCTACAATGTCTAATCAGTTCTTTCTTAAAGTCAGTTTTTGTGGTTTTCAGGTTTTAAGCGTCTTCTTCGCGCTATTTTCTACGATGTAAGCTCAGAGATTACCATCACCGCATAAAACTGAGGGAGCTTATTTATTTTTTGCAGTGCTTCTCTCCACGAGGAGGACTTTTTGTCCTTAGGGAGACAACTGTGCCTGTTTACTGCAGCCATGTTGTTAAGGCCAACTGCGTATACATGGCATGCACTGAGTGCGTGGAATACAAATACATTTTAAAAAACCATCATGCGACAGTGTTCCCCGTGGGAAGGCTTGCTGCAGAGGTACTGTTGATGTGAGATATTGAGTAGAGAAAGCGATCCATCATTTAATGAAGATGCTGCACAGGAACCTAATACAGACAGACTGAGGTGATCAATGGGGCCGCATGCTCAGTTCCACGGGTCGGGACAGGCAAATGTCACACATTCCGCAAAGGCCAGACGCTTCTGAGGTTGTTGGATGCCCGTTCTGTTGCCACAGGAAATGTGTTACAGAGAAATGCAGCAGGGACTGAAGATAGAAACGTGTAGAAAGACATTTTGTGCCCCAAAAAAGGTTGATTTCCTATTTAACCTGTTAATGAGCTGGAGTCTGAAGTGAATTTTATTTTGCTGGTATTAACGCCAAGACTATTCAGTCATTTCGATAAAAGAATTGGAAAGACTGGTGCAGGTGCCAAACTACTTTAAGCTATTTTATTAAGTTTCCCCTTGAGCTAAACGTTCAACGAGAACCGCCACCGCATGTCTGCGTGTCTCATGCTTTTATTGTGAAAGGAAAGAACAGAAGGGATCTGGTCTGAGCTGATTTTGTTGAAAGGAGGAATATAGTTTGCCTTCTTGGTTTGAAGTACGGAGTCTCCCTTTGTTGTTAAATAAAAGCGGCACAGAACCCTCAGCTGATGAAAAGCTGACAAAAATACACGCTGCTTTTCTGCCACGTAATATTTGCATGCTAAAATACTCACCGCAAGATCAACGTTTGAAGAAAGAAAATGTTTTTCGCCGCACAAATTAGAAAGAATATGGTGTGTTGAGGCCTCACAGCTAACAGGCCATTTATTCTCAAATGTGGAAACACAAAAAACATGTCAAAGTAATACTTCTACTACGCTTATTCATTCGGTGGCATTGTCAATATCGCTAGCGCTGCAACCAGAAGCGCCCTGGCTTAGCTTAGCATAAAGGCTGGAAGCAGAGGGAAAAATAAATAGTTTGTCATTTTAGGAAACATGTTCGTAGTTAAATTAAATGGGTAGAATATGTCTCATCTCATTTTTGTCAAACTATTCATTTGATATAGTTTTCTATGTGAAACAAGAACCACCAGTTAGAACAATGCACATTAGAGTAGATCCAGCAGAGTGTTTTCTAACCACTTGTGTGATTTAGCCCCACTAGCATCAGTAATATGAGCGCATAATGAGGAGGAGGAGGAGGAGGAGGAGGAGGAGGAGGAGGAGGAGGAGAGGGTTTGATGAGATGAATATTCAGCCTTCCCACAGGCTCCACGGCGGAGGAGCGTGTGCTCCTGAAGTCACGGCTCCCTCTACAGTTTGTTCAGTGGAAATTTTCCACCCGCTGCAGGAAAAACAATCAAACGGACTGTGTTGAACAATCGGGGGAGGGAAGGGGGGAGAGAGGGGGAGACACGCACGCACGCACGCACGCAGCGGAGACGCGTCCGGAGATCGCGCGCGTCCACAGCTGTACTTGTTCGCCGTGCGTCTCGATCGGCGGCGGCGGCGGGACGTCGCCAAAGACCCCTCGCGCAACACGGCGCGTCCACATCTGGATTATTCATCACTGTGGGCGGGCTGAGTTACCGCTTCCCCCCGCGGACGACGACCTCCCCCCCCCCCCCCCCCCCCCACCGTGAAACGTGTCTCGTTCTTTGAATACTTGAGGAGTGACGACAACTTTCCCTCCTCTCGGACTTCGCCGCGCACCGAACGCGCCGCGGACGAGTCTCGCGCGCGCAGCTGCCGGAGAAGAAGGACCGGCGGCCGATTCAACAGCGCAAACATGATCGATTACCCGACCGGGATTTGCAATTTTAAGTAGCAGAGGCAGTTTTGGAGTGGAGCGTCTGCAGCCGGGGGGGCTGGCGGCGGGGCGAGGAGGGGTGAGGAGGGGGGAGACCGAGCAATGTCATCCGCGGAGATGCGTTGCTGGCTCAGGTTCCTGTCCGCGGATGTTGCAGCGCGGTGCCGTTGGGTGGCTGTGATTGGACCGGACACGGACTGGGGGTGACTGATGTTTGCTTCGGGAGAGGGTATTTGGGGGGGTGGGGGGAGGAGATGGAGGGGGCGGCAGGTAGGAGATCAACATGACTTCCACAGTTCCAGGCTCACGCGATCGGGGGACGTCGCCGGTCTTCACGAGCACACGTGTTACTATGAGGACGCCGGAGGTTTCTTTCTTGGATTTACATTCAAACCGGAGCAGAGCAACCTTCAATCTGCCGTGAGGCGTTCACGTGTAACGGATGTGATGCGTTTTGTTGCCTTTTCAAACTGTTTTGAGATTGTTACAAATGGACGGTTTTTTTTAGGCTAAAGTTTTTTTCTTTTTTTTTTTTGTTCTTCTTGACTCTCACGCACCGGACTTTAATATTGCATCATTTGTCTTATCAGTTTTGCCTCAGTTGTTTTCTGGACCCTCAGCAGATGCATCTTGCCCGGACTTTTATCCGGAAATAACAACAGTTATGGGACATTACATTTACACATTTTTGTCAAAAGGAGTTGCCTGATTTTTAAAAGCAGCAAAATGTATTCGGAAATGCCCGGCAACATGGCAGTTAACTGGATTTTGTATTTTGTCTTTCTGCTGCCGCTGTTCGCGGTGGGGACGGCTTTCTCGGGGGTTTTCAACGCCACGGACAGAGACATTTTCACAGATGACTTGCTGCAGGTCAAGCTCACACAAGCCGGGCCGACTGAGCCGTGGAAACTCCTCTCCTCGGATTCCCATCCCAACCTATATTTTAACCAAGTGGATGTGTTGCACTTGAGGCAAAGGTCCTCCACCACCCACAGTCACATATTTAAAGTCATCCGCGCCGCTGCGCTCACTATGTTGGCAAATGTTCCCTTTTACATGCCCCCTGCCAAACATGCAGAGTTTACAAGCAAGTGGAATGAGATTTATGGCAACAACCTGCCCCCCCTTGCGCTCTACTGCCTGTTGTGCCCGGAGGACTCTTCTGCCCTGCAGTTTCTTATCAGGTTTATGGACAGGATGGCTGAATACCCCGACTGGAAGGTGACCAGTGCTCCCAACGACGAGGTCCCCAGTGCGCACTCTCTCACTGGGTTTGCTACAGCTTATGACTTTGTTTACTCCTACCTGGACGGGAGGCGGAGGAATGTTTACCTCCGGAAGATCCGCTCCGAGACGGAGGAGCTGTTTGAGCTCTCAAAGCACAGAGGGTGGGGCAAACAGTACCTCCAAAACCATCAAACCACCAACATATTAGCCGTCCTGATCGGCGCGATCGTGGTAGGATCACACGGCGACCGGGAGTCAGTGATCTGGAAGCAAGTGGCGGTGAACTACATGGAGAAGACGATGTTCCTCCTGAACCACGTGGTCGACGGTTCCCTGGATGAGGGGGTCGCGTACGGGAGCTACACGGCCAAGTCCGTCACGCAGTACGTCTTCTTGGCTCAGCGCCATTTCAACATGGACAACCTGCAGAGCAACTGGCTGCGGGGACACTTCTGGTTCTACTACGCCACCCTGTTGCCGGGCTTCCAGAGGACGGTCGGCATCGCCGACTCCAACTACAACTGGTTCTACGGGCCGGAGAGCCAGCTGGCGTTCCTCGACGCGTTCGTCATGAGGAACGGGACGGGCAACTGGCTGGCTCAGCAGATCAGAAAGCATCGGCCCAAGGACGGTCCCATGGGGCAGTCGTCTGCCCAGCGCTGGGCGACTCTTCACACGGAATACATCTGGTACGACTCCCAGCTCGCGCCGCAGCCCCCCCACGGCTTCGGCAGAGCGAGGATGCATATTTTCTCGAACTGGGGCGTGGTCACATACGGAGCGGGCCTGCCGAACGGCCAGGGCAACACTTTTGTCTCCTTCAAGTCCGGCAAGCTGGGCGGCCGGGCCGTCTACGACATCGTCCACGACAAGCCGTACTCCTGGCTGGAGGGCTGGAACAGCTTCAACCCCGGTCACGAGCACCCCGATCAGAACTCCTTCACGTTCGCCCCCAACGGGCAGGTGTTTGTGTCCGAAGCGCTTTACGGTCCAAAGCACAGCTACCTGAACAACGTTTTGGTGTTCGGCCCGTCTCCCACCAGCCAGTGTAACGCGCCGTGGGAGGGTCAGCTGGGGGAGTGCGGCAAGTGGCTGCGCTGGTCCGACGCCGGGGTGGGCGATTCCAGAGGGGAGGTGATTGCCGCCTCCTCGCACGAGGACACCATGTTTGTGAGCGGGGAAGCAGCGGCGGCTTATTCCCCCGCCATGAGACTGAAGAGTGTGTACAGGGCTTTAGTCCTGCTGGACTCACAGACCCTGCTGGTGCTCGACCACGTGGAGAGGTGGAGTGATTCACCTGTAAAGTCCCTCAGTGCGTTTTTCCACAATCTCGACATTGACTTTAAATACGTCCCCTTCAGATTCATGGACCGATACAACGGCGCCATGATGGACGTGTGGGACGCTCATTATAAAATGTTCTGGTTCGACAGCCAGGGTCACAGCCCTGATACCAGGATACAGGAGGCGGAGCAGGCGGCCGAGTTTAAAAAGAGGTGGACTCAGTATGTCAATGTCACTTTTCCAGTGACGGGCGCGGTCAGCAGAGTCGCTTACGTCCTACACGGCCCGTACGTCAAAGTGTCCGGCTGTAGGTTTGTGGACGACAGCAAAAATGGAGCGAGACTGTCTTTAACAATAAACAACACAGAGAAGATAGTGTCCATTGCAACAAACTATAAAGACATAGGAGCGAGGATGACCTATTTAGGATTTGGAGGTCACTGCAAAGTTGAGGATAGACATCAAATCACCCGATACGGCCTTGGGACTCAACCCATCCCCAAAGCGATCGACAGTAACAATCAGATGTTTGACTTTGGCCTCAGACTGAATGTAATAGCCGGGGTCGTCCTCTGTGTGGCCATTGGATTCTTGACCATGCAGAGAAAGTTTTACGTCTGCTTCAGCAGGCTGATGCGTTACGCCCTCCCCTCTGTGCTCATTCTGTGGATTGCCGAGCTGCTGTTTGTGTCCAACAGCTGCGATCAGCTCCTCTGTGGGGTAAAATGGAAAGTTGCGGGCGCCAAAAGCGAAGCGAACGAGCAGCAGAGGCTCCCCCTGCCCACCGTCGTCATAACAACCCTCCCCGGATCGGGATCAGAGATGCTCAAGCACCTTTTCCACAACAGCTCGGACTTTGTTTACATTAGAGTCCCCACCGAGCACGTGGACATTCCCGAGACCGAGTTTGAGTTCGACTCCCTGGTGGACGCCTGCGAGTGGACGAGGTCGGACGCCGCGCAGGGACGCTTCAAGATGATCCAGGGCTGGCTGCACTCGCTGGTCTACAACGCCAAGCTGCACTTGCAGAACATTCAGCTGGCAGAGGGCAGCGGGGCCAGACAGCCCCAGAGGGTCGGCCCCGGCGGGGACGGAAAGAAGCGATCCAGCAGGAGAGAGCCGGCGTCCGAGCTGAAGGGCAAACTGAGAGCGAGCCTCGCCAGAGATGCGGAGTACGTGAGGGAGATGAGGCGGCATGTTGCCGAGTACCCCAACGCCCGGGTGGTCCTCAGCATGCGTAGCGGAGGCTGGGGCCTCAAACTGCCTTTCGTCCAGGAGGTCGTGGGCCCCTCGCTGAGGACGATCTACCTGGTGAGAGACCCTCGAGCGTGGATTTATCTCATGGTCTACAACAGCAAACCCAGCCTCTACTCCCTGAAGAACATCCCGCAGCACCTTTCCTTGCTATTCAAGGAGGACGCCGTCGGCGACGGGTGCCCGACGGCGGCGCCGGAGTTCGAGGCGATCCGGGGGCTGCTGTCCGGCTCGGAGACGAACCCCGTCCTCGTCCTGGCCCACCTGTGGCTGGCGCACACCGCGGCGGCGCTCAGAGTCAGCGAGAGCCTCCCCGGCGAGTCCCACCTGCGGGTGAGGTTCGAGGACGTGGTCAACTTCCCGCGGGAGACGGCGGAGAGCGTACACGCGTTTCTGGGGGTGCCCGTCTCCCCCGCGGCCCTCAACCAACTCCAGTTCACCACCTCCACCGGCCTGTACAACCTGATGTACGAGGGAGACATCTCACCAGCCAACATCGACGCGTGGAGACAAAACATGCCGCGAAAGGACGTGAGGCTAATAGAAGAGGTGTGCGGGGGTGTGATGGGCCGGCTGGGCTACGCCAGCTAACCTGCTGCTGGTCAGCTGACACGCACTGTAGCCGCCGACCACTTCTGTAAAGTGTTTTTAATTTAAATTTTGTATGGTTTTGCACTGACCTTGAATCTTGAGAGTTGAGGGGAAACCGAGCAGCTTTTCTGTCTTTTGTGTCTTGTTGTGTTGCTTTGGGTGCAGTCAGCAGATGTTTGTGAGGGAGGAATATTTTACATTAAAATAGGTGAAAGGGAGCTCATATCCTATCCTTTTTTCCCCCCGCAGCCCTTCACACTCACCTGTAGCACTGCTTTTTTTTTATTGAGTGGGACTTTTGTCCTTTTCTGTCGAATGTGCCGAGGTGAATTGAATTTGAGCATTCTCTATGTTACTGCAGCATATTACAGCTCAGTGTCCCACTTAAGATTATTTACTGTTTGTTAGTTAGAGATTAGAACCGAATCTGTGATGTCAAAGATGTTTGTGTAAAATCCATATCTGCTATTGCTGGCTCATTAGTTGTTTTTTGGGGGGGAGACATCAAGATATTTCGACTGGATTGAAACAGATTCGTTATGAAGCTCTATAAGGAGTTGAGACTATTACTTATTGACAGTCCTGTAATTTGTAGCTTTGGGAGAGAATTTTGAAAGAGCACTTTGACTGCCATTAATTCAATATCCAAACTCCTATTTCCATTATACACAATGCTGCAATGCTGCAACGCAGAGGAAAACAAATACAGAAGCGCGATGTGGATTGTATTGTCATTACATCAGAGGACGGATTTTATTTGAAGCCTGAATGTGTCACGATGGCTTGGTGGCTTAGCACTTTGATTGTATGTTGGGTTCAGCGCGTTTTCCAGAGCTAACTGTGCTTTATGTCCTCGATTAGCTTGGAAATGTGAAAACCTCTGAAGATATCATTTGTAGAAGAAAGAAAGTTAGAAGTATTTATGGGTTCCAACTACGCATATCCCAAAGGATCAGGACAGAATATGATTATTATAACTCCCGTTGGCATTTATTGAATTAGATCAGAGGAAAGTGCTTAATAGGAATCAAACTGGAAAAAAAAAAACCTGTCAGCCTTGACACATTTCTAGTCAAAGCAATTTCCAAAGCAAACCCCTCAGCTACTCATATTAATCTGCAAGATGCCATAACTGAGGCTTACCCCGTCTTTTATTGTTGTGCTGTTTTCACTATAAGAGCCTGAAGGATATGCAAACAATTTTCCATTTCCCGTCGTCGGATATCCAATCGTCTTTTTTGTCTTTTGAGAGTTCAGCGAGCAGTGGACGGAGCCGGGGGAGGATTATTAAGTAAAAACACCCCCCGCTCTGCCGTTACATTTGATGCTGCCTTGCTTAAACATGTACGTACTGTAAAAGGGTCACATGTAACACGCACTTAAAGGCCGTCCCCTCTTATCGGGACACAAAATATAATAAAAAAAGAAGATAGTGTGTTGTCTCGGCTTGGAACCGTGCCGTTGGTTCTCCTCTCTCGGGCTGCAAAGAACCCCGTTTGATGTTTGTGATCTTTGAATGTGTAGACTTGGCGGACATGCTTTCACTTTGCTGTCGCAATCCTGTTACCAACTCTGTTTTGTATTTGCTCGTGGGGAATACGGTTCCTAGCTTCTGTGGCCTTGAATCACAATCATTTTCTTTATAAGGGTTTTCTGTGGGCAAGCGGTGGAGATGATGTAAAGAATATAATAAATTCATAAATATATTTGGCAAGTCTTTTATTTCGGGAATCATAAGGGAATTATCTTGCAGTATGATAGAAGAATGCACCGTGTCATTATTTAAAATCAGACCTTGGCTGTAGATATTATTATTATTATGGGATGTTAAAGCTACTATAAACTTTTGCATTTCCCGTTCTATCAGACATTGATGACAGAAGCCCGATTACTCGTAGGAGTGACATGCGTGACGAGGAGGAGCCAACAATTAAAAACACGTCATGCAATTATTTTGTCACGCTCTGACTGA
Organism: Gasterosteus aculeatus; assembly: GCF_964276395.1. Taxonomy (NCBI): domain Eukaryota; kingdom Metazoa; phylum Chordata; class Actinopteri; order Perciformes; family Gasterosteidae; genus Gasterosteus; species Gasterosteus aculeatus. The sequence goes on from NC_135708.1 coordinate 18,074,143, forward strand.
GATGCGACTTTTAACAGGGGAGGAAAAAAACCCAGGTTGTTTTTTTATGTGTCTGAAACGGGTCCCAGTGAGTCAGTCCTTCATTACTCATATGCTCTTGATCCTTCCTGTAACAGTCTAATGCTTGGCAGCGTCCTCTGATCCTCACTTCACTGAGCAGAATGTTTGGGAGGGGAGGAAACTGCAGGCGCTGACTTGTCCTCCTCGGCGAAGCCTCTCTGGGTTCATTCTGAATTTAGAAAATATAAGTGGATAAATCATCGCATTACCAGCCTCTAACTAATCTGACGGTGATGTTGAAGGTTGTAAACGTGGAGCCCAATGAAATACATGGAATAAAAAACACACACTATTGCATCAAATATTATAAAGATAAACATAAGTTAAAGTGGTGCAAGTACCTTTAAAATTGCTTTTAGGTATCGTACATTTACTTACATTACAACACAGGTAACCAATAACTTTTTTTGGTTTTATGGATTCATGCATCTAATTTAGAAAGAGTTTATTGGATTTTATTGTCATGATGGTTCTGTAAATGGTGAACTAATAAGTTATTGATATTTGAGGGTTGGGAGGTTCTTAATTGCTTTTATTTGTCACCATCCAGCAGGCAGTGGTGGAAAGCAACTGAGGCTTACTATGCTAATTTTATGCTAAAAATTGATAGTGGTCCAGATGCAAGTGCAGGAGAAAAACACCTGGCAGAAAGAACAGCACCCCAAAAGTCTCTAATTATTGGCTTATACCGAATTAATTAGTATCATGTCTATTAACCATTAATGAAGCTATTCTTTAGAATCGTTATAAAGATTATAAAGACATTCATATTTCATGTTCCAATAAATTGTCGTTTATTTATAAGGTTTTTAGCTTTTTACTCAATGATAGTAATTCAATCATGTTCAAATACTTTATATATTATCTTTTTATGTTTGTCAAATCTTGTTTATTGTTCTTATTATAATCTTGGAAAGTAAGAAAACATCACCGTTTATTATTGGCTTATGTGGCATGTCTAATGGCAGACTTAGACTTATAATGGCAGAATTATTTTTCAACCTTTAAGCTGTTATCTTCAACATTTCATAAAGATTGCCAAGAAAGTATTTCTCTATGTTTGAGATTTTATTTTTTAACCAGGATAAATCCTCAAATCAATTAAATATATCTTGTATGAACCCAAATTACAAATGTGCCTCACAGGGCTGAATGCGAATCAGGCTATGAGCTAATCAGGCTAGTTCACATGCTAATTCTGCATCTTACCCCATGACATTTAACGCTGTCCAAAAATAAAACTATACGTTCTAGTGTTCATTTCCCGTCTGCAAATAAGACTGCAGCTGGCAGACAAACACTTTATGCAAACCGTTTGATGTCTGATCACAAAAAGCAGATTTGCAGGACTAATTTCAGCTCGAAGGCTTCCTCGTAGATCACCCCAGACGTTTGATTACCGTTACGCAGTCATTGCGTGAAATAGCGTTTCATATGAAAGCTGCATCGTAATCCAAACCCGACCCAATCTATAGAGTGATCAAGTAACCCTCTCCCAGTATTTAGCACACGGAGGCTCTCCGGCTACAACAGCCGACTCCATTTCACCTGAGTAGTCGTACCCTTTGCTGTTGCACCTTTATCTCTCGCCACCGGCGAGTCCGAGTCCCAGGAGAGAGCCCCTCCTTCGCCGGCGCTGCTGCCGCTG